>NW_026908160.1:0-40000 GCF_033978785.1 Entelurus aequoreus | reverse complement strand
TTTTTTTTTTTTTCATTTTTTTTTCTTAGTGTCTGATCGAGAGAAGGAAAAAGAGGTGATTTTTAGCCACTCTCGATTTTGTGCTTAGAAAAAATCCAAATTTTTTTTTTTTTTTTTTCCGTTTTTTTTCTAAGTGTCTGATCGAGAGAAGGAAAAAGAGGTGATTTTTAGCCACTCTCGATTTTGTACTTAGAAAAAATCCAAATTTTTTTTTTTTTTTTTTCCATTTTTTTTCTAAGTGTCTGAGCGAGAGAAGGAAAAAGAGGTGATTTTTAGCCTCTCTCGATTTTGTACTTAGAAAAAATCCAAATTTTTTTTTTTTTTTTTCCGTTTTTTTTCTAAGTGTCTGATCGAGAAAGGAAAAAGAGGTGATTTTTAGCCTCTCTCGATTTTGTACTTAGAAAAAATCAAATTTTTTTTTTTTTTTTTCCCGTTTTTTTTCTAAGTGTCTGATCGAGAGAAGGAAAAAGAGTGATTTTTAGCCACTCTCGATTTTGTACTTAGAAAAAAATCCAAATTTTTTTTATTTTTTTTTCCGTTTTTTTTCTAAGTGTCTGATCGAGAGAAGGAAAAAGAGGTGATTTTAGCCACTCTCGATTTTGTACTTAGAAAAAATCCAAATTTTTTTTTTTTTTTTCCGTTTTTTTTTCTAAGTGTCTGATCGAGAGAAGGAAAAAGAGGTGATTTTTCGCCTCTCTCGATTTTGTACTTAGAAAAAATCCAAATTGTTTTTTTTTTTTTTTCCGTTTTTTTTCTAAGTGTCTGATCGAGAAAAGGAAAACGAGGTGATTTTTAGCCTCTCTCGATTTTGTACTTAGAAAAAATCCAATTTTTTTTTTTTTTTTTTCCGTTTTTTTTCTAAGTGTCTGATCGAGAGAAGGAAAAAGAGGTGATTTTTAGCCTCTCTCGATTTTGTACTTAGAAAAAATCCAATTTTTTTTTTTTTTTTTTCTTTTTTTTTCTAAGTGTCTGATCGAGAGAAGGAAAAAGAGGTGATTTTTAGCCACTCTCGATTTTGTACTTAGAAAAAATCCAAATTTTTTTTTTTTTTTTCCGTTTTTTTTCTAAGTGTCTGATCGAGAGAAGGAAAAAGAGGTGATTTTTAGCCACTCTCGATTTTGTACTTAGAAAAAATCCAAATTTTTTTTTTTTTTTTTTTCCGTTTTTTTTTTCTAAGTGTCTGATCGAGAGAAGGAAAAAGAGGTGATTTTTAGCCTCTCTCGATTTTGTACTTAGAAAAAATCCAAATTTTATTTTTTTTTTTTTCCGTTTTTTTTCTAAGTGTCCTGATCGAGAAAAGGAAAAAGAGGTGATTTTTAGCCTCTCTCGATTTTGTACTTAGAAAAAATCCAAATTTTTTTTTTTTTTTTTTCCGTTTTTTTTCTAAGTGTCTGATCGAGAGAAGGAAAAAGAGGTGATTTTTAGCCACTCTCGATTTTGTACTTAGAAAAAATCCAAATTTTTTTTTTTTTTTTTTCCGTTTTTTTTCTAAGTGTCTGATCGAGAGAAGGAAAAAGAGGTGATTTTTAGCCTCTCTCGATTTTGTACTTAAAAAAAATCCAAATTTTTTTTATTTTTTTCCCGTTTTTTTTCTAAGTGTCTGATCGAGAGAAGGAAAAGAGGTGATTTTTAGCCTCTCTCGATTTTGTACTTAGAAAAAATCCAATTTTTTTTTTTTTTTTTTTCGTTTTTTTTTCTAAGTGTCTGATCGAGAGAAGGAAAAAGAGGTGATTTTTAGCCACTCTCGATTTTGTACTTAGAAAAAATCCAATTTTTTTTTTTTTTTTTCCGTTTTTTTTTCTAAGTGTCTGATCGAGAGAAGGAAAAAGAGGTGATTTTTAGCCACTCTCGATTTTGTACTTAGAAAAAATCCAAATTTTTTTATTTTTTTTTACGTTTTTTTTCTAAGTGTCTGATCGAGAGAAGGAAAAAGAGGTGATTTTTAGCCTCTCTCGATTTTGTACTTAGAAAAAATCCAATTTTTTTTTTTTTTTTTCATTTTTTTTTCTAAGTGTCTGATCGAGAGAAGGAAAAAGAGGTGATTTTTAGCCACTCTCGATTTTGTACTTAGAAAAAATCCAAATTTTTTTTTTTTTTTTTTCCGTTTTTTTTCTAAGTGTCTGATCGAGAGAAGGAAAAAGAGGTGATTTTTAGCCACTCTCGATTTTGTACTTAGAAAAAATCCAAATTTTTTTTTTTTTTTTTTCCATTTTTTTTCTAAGTGTCTGAGCGAGAGAAGGAAAAAGAGGTGATTTTTAGCCTCTCTCGATTTTGTACTTAGAAAAAATCCAAATTTTTTTTTTTTTTTTTTCCGTTTTTTTTCTAAGTGTCTGATCGAGAAAAGGAAAAAGAGGTGATTTTTAGCCTCTCTCGATTTTGTACTTAGAAAAAATCCAAATTTTTTTTTTTTTTTTTTTCCGTTTTTTTTCTAAGTGTCTGATCGAGAGAAGGAAAAAGAGGTGATTTTTAGCCACTCTCGATTTTGTACTTAGAAAAAATCCAAATTTTTTATTTTTTTTTTCCGTTTTTTTTCTAAGTGTCTGATCGAGAGAAGGAAAAAGAGGTGATTTTTAGCCTCTCTCGATTTTGTACTTAGAAAAAACCCAATTTTTTTTTTTTTTTTCTTTTTTTTTTCTAAGTGTCTGATCGAGAGAAGGAAAAAGAGGTGATTTTTAGCCACTCTCGATTTTGTACTTAGAAAAAATCCAAATTTTTTTTTTTTTTTTTTCCGTTTTTTTTCTAAGTGTCTGATCGAGAGAAGGAAAAAGAGGTGATTTTTAGCCTCTCTCAATTTTGTACTTAGAAAAAATCCAAATTTTTTTTTTTTTTTTTTTCCGTTTTTTTTCTAAGTGTCTGATCGAGAAAAGGAAAAAGAGGTGATTTTTAGCCTCTCTCGATTTTGTACTTAGAAAAAATCCAAATTTTTTTTTTTTTTTTTTCCGTTTTTTTTCTAAATGTCTGATCGAGAAAAGGAAAAAGAGGTGATTTTTAGCCCCCTCGATTTTGTACTTAGAAAAAATCCAAATTTTATTTTTTTTTTTTCCGTTTTTTTTCTAAGTGTCTGATCGAGAGAAGGAAAAAGAGGTGATTTTTAGCCACTCTCGATTTTGTACTTAGAAAAAATCCAAATTTTTTTTTTTTTTTTTTCCGCTTTTTTTCTAAGTGTCTGATCGAGAAAAGGAAAAAGAGGTGATTTTTAGCCTCTCTCAATTTTGTACTTAGAAAAAATCCAATTTTTTTTTTTTTTTTTTTCCGTTTTTTTTTCTAAGTGTCTGATCGAGAAAAGGAAAAAGAGGTGATTTTTAGCCTCTCTCGATTTTGTACTTAGAAAAAATCCAAAATTTTTTTATTTTTTTTTCCGTTTTTTTTCTAAGTGTCTGATCGAGAGAAGGAAAAAGAGGTGATTTTTAGCCACTCTCGATTTTGTACTTAGAAAAAATCCAAATTTTTTTTTTTTTTTTTCCGTTTTTTTTCTAAGTGTCTGATCGATAGAAGGAAAAAGAGGTGATTTTTAGCCTCTCTCGATGTTGTACTTAGAAAAAATCCAATTTTTTTTTTTTTTTTTTCCGTTTTTTTTCTAAGTGTCTGATCGAGAAAAGGAAAAAGAGGTGATTTTTAGCCTCTCTCGATTTTGTACTTAGAAAAAATCCAAATTTTTTTTTTTTTTTTTTCCGTTTTTTTTCTAAGTGTCTGATCGAGAGAAGGAAAAAGAGGTGATTTTTAGCCACTCTCGATTTTGTACTTAGAAAAAATCCAAATTTTTTTTTTTTTTTTTTCCGTTTTTTTTTTAGTGTCTGATCGAGAGAAGGAAAAAGAGGTGATTTTTAGCCTCTCTCGATTTTGTACTTAGAAAAAATCCAATTTTTTTTTTTTTTTTTTCCGTTTTTTTTCTAAGTGTCTGATCGAGAAAAGGAAAAAGAGGTGATTTTTAGCCTCTCTCGATTTTGTATTTAGAAAAAATCCAAATTTTTTTTTTTTTTTTTCCGTTTTTTTTCTAAGTGTCCTATCGAGAGAAGGAAAAAGAGGTGATTTTTAGCCACTCTCGATTTTGTACTTAGAAAAAATCCAATTTTTTTTTTTTTTTTTTTTCCGTTTTTTTTTTAGTGTCTGATCGAGAGAAGGAAAAAGAGGTGATTTTTAGCCTCTCTCGATTTTGTACTTAGAAAAAATCCAATTTTTTTTTTTTTTTTTTCCGTTTTTTTTCTAAGTGTCTGATCGAGAGAAGGAAAAAGAGGTGATTTTTAGCCACTCTCGATTTTGTACTTAGAAAAAATCCAATTTTTTTTTTTTTTTTTTTCCGTTTTTTTTCTAAGTGTCTGATCGAGAGAAGGAAAAAGAGGTGATTTTTAGCCTCTCTCGATTTTGTACTTAGAAAAAATCCAATTTTTTTTTTTTTTTTTTCATTTTTTTTTCTAAGTGTCTGATCGAGAGAAGGAAAAAGAGGTGATTTTTAGCCACTCTCGATTTTGTACTTAGAAAAAATCCAAATTTTTTTTTTTTTTTTTTCCGTTCTTTTTCTAAGTGTCTGATCGAGAGAAGGAAAAAGAGGTGATTTTTAGCCACTCTCGATTTTGTACTTAGAAAAAATCCAAATTTTTTTTTTTTTTTTTTCCGTTTTTTTTCTAAGTGTCTGATCGAGAAAAGGAAAAAGAGGTGATTTTTAGCCTCTCTCGATTTTGTACTTAGAAAAAATCCAAATTTTTTTTTTTTTTTTTCCCGTTTTTTTTCTAAGTGTCTGATCGAGAGAAGGAAAAAGAGGTGATTTTTAGCCACTCTCGATTTTGTACTTAGAAAAAATCCAAATTTTTTTCTTTTTTTTTTCCGTTTTTTTTCTAAGTGTCTGATCGAGAGAAGGAAAAAGAGGTGATTTTTAGCCTCTCTCGATTTTGTACTTAAAAAAAATCCAAATTTTTTTTATTTTTTTTCCCGTTTTTTTTCTAAGTGTCTGATCGAGAAAAGGAAAAAGAGGTGATTTTTAGCCTCTCTCGATTTTGTACTTAGAAAAAATCCAATTTTTTTTTTTTTTTTTCCGTTTTTTTTCTAAGTGTCTGATCGAGAGAAGGAAAAAGAGGTGATTTTTAGCCACTCTCGATTTTGTACTTAGAAAAAATCCAAATTTTTTTTTTTTTTTTTTTTCCGTTTTTTTTCTAAGTGTCTGATCGAGAGAAGGAAAAAGAGGTGATTTTTAGCCACTCTCGATTTTGTACTTAGAAAAAATCCAAATTTTTTTTTTTTTTTTTAATTTTTTTTTCTAAGTGTTTGATCGAGAGAAGGAAAAAGAGGTGATTTTTAGCCTCTCTCGATTTTGTACTTAGAAAAAAATCCAATTTTTTTTTTTTTTTTTTTTTTTCTTGTTTTTTTTCTAAGTGTCTGATCGAGAGAAGGAAAAAGAGGTGATTTTTAGCCTCTCTCGATTTTGTACTTAGAAAAAATCCAAATTTTTTTTTTTTTTTTCCCGTTTTTTTTCTAAGTGTCTGATCGAGAGAAGGAAAAAGAGGTGATTTTTAGCCTCTCTCGATTTTGTACTTAAAAAAAATCCAAATTTTTTTTATTTTTTTTTCCGTTTTTTTTCTAAGTGTCTGATCGAGAAAAGGAAAAAGAGGTGATTTTTAGCCTCTCTCGATTTTGTACTTAGAAAAAATCCAAATTTTTTTAATTTTTTTTTTCCGTTTTTTTTCTAAGTGTCTGATCGAGAGAAGGAAAAAGAAGTGATTTTTAGCCACTCTCGATTTTGTACTTAGAAAAAATCCAAATTTTTTTTTTTTTTTCCGTTTTTTTTCTAAGTGTCTGATCGAGAAAAGGAAAAAGAGGTGATTTTTAGCCTCTCTCGATTTTGTACTTAGAAAAAATCCAAATTTTTTTTTTTTTTTTTCCGTTTTTTTTCTAAGTCTGATCGAGAGAAGGAAAAAGAGGTGATTTTTAGCCACTCTCGAGTTTGTACTTAGAAAAAATCCAAATTTTTTTTTGTTTTTTTCCGTTTTTTTTCTAAGTGTCTGATCGAGAGAAGGAAAAAGAGGTGATTTTTAGCCACTCTCGATTTTGTACTTAGAAAAAATCCAAATTTTTTTTATTTTTTTTTCCGTTTTTTTTCTAAGTGTCTGATCGAGAGAAGGAAAAAGAGGTGATTTTTAGCCTCTCTCGATTTTGTACTAAGAAAAAATCCAAATTTTTTTTTTTTTTTTTTCCGTTTTTTTTCTAAGTGTCTGATCGAGAGAAGGAAAAAGAGGTGATTTTTAGCCTATCTCGATTTTGTACTTAGAAAAAATCCAATTTTTTTTTTTTTTTTTTCATTTTTTTTTCTAAGTGTCTGATCGAGAGAAGGAAAAAGAGGTGATTTTTAGCCACTCTCGATTTTGTACTTAGAAAAAATCCAAATTTTTTTTTTTTTTTTTTCCGTTTTTTTTCTAAGTGTGTGATCGAGAGAAGGAAAAAGAGGTGATTTTTAGCCACTCTCGATTTTGTACTTAGAAAAAATCCAAATTTTTTTTTTTTTTTTTTCCGTTTTTTTTCTAAGTGTCTGATCGAGAGAAAGAAAAAGAGGTGATTTTTAGCCTCTCTCGATTTTGTACTAAGAAAAAATCCAAATTTTATTTTTTATTTTTTTCCGTTTTTTTTTCTAAGTGTCTGATCGAGAAAAGGAAAAAGAGGTGATTTTTAGCCTCTCTCGATTTTGTACTTAGAAAAAATCAAATTTTTTTTTTTTTTTTTTCATTTTTTTTTCTAAGTGTCTGATCGAGAGAAGGAAAAAGAGGTGATTTTTAGCCACTCTCGATTTTGTACTTAGAAAAAATCCAAATTTTTTTTTTTTTTTTTCCGTTTTTTTTCTAAGTGTCTGATCGAGAGAAGGAAAAAGAGGTGATTTTTAGCCACTCTTGATTTTGTACTTAGAAAAAATCCAAATTTTTTTTTTTTTTTTCCGTTTTTTTTCTAAGTGTCTGATCGAGAGAAGGAAAAAGAGGTGATTTTTAGCCTCTCTCGATTTTGTACTTAGAAAAAATCAAATTTTTTTATTTTTTTTTTCATTTTTTTTTCTAAGTGTCTGATCGAGAGAAGGAAAAAGAGGTGATTTTTAGCCACTCTCGATTTTGTACTTAGAAAAAATCCAAATTTTTTTTTTTTTTTTTCCGTTTTTTTTCTAAGTGTCTGATCGAGAGAAGGAAAAAGAGGTGATTTTTAGCCACTCTCGATTTTGTACTTAGAAAAAATCCAAATTTTTTTATTTTTTTTTCATTTTTTTTTCTAAGTGTCTGATCGAGAGAAGGAAAAAGAGGTGATTTTTAGCCACTCTCGATTTTGTACTTAGAAAAAATCCAAATTTTTTTTTTTTTTTTTCCGTTTTTTTTCTAAGTGTCTGATCGAGAGAAGGAAAAAGAGGTGATTTTTAGCCACTCTCGATTTTGTACTTAGAAAAAATCCAAATTTTTTTATTTTTTTTTCCGTTTTTTTTCTAAGTGTCTGATCGAGAGAAGGAAAAAGAGGTGATTTTTAGCCTCTCTCGATTTTGTACTTAGAAAAAATCCAATTTTTTTTTTTTTTTTTTCATTTTTTTTTCTAAGTGTCTGATCGAGAGAAGGAAAAAGAGGTGATTTTTAGCCACTCTCGATTTTGTGCTTAGAAAAAATCCAAATTTTTTTTTTTTTTTTTCCGTTTTTTTTCTAAGTGTCTGATCGAGAGAAGGAAAAAGAGGTGATTTTTAGCCACTCTCGATTTTGTACTTAGAAAAAATCCAAATTTTTTTTTTTTTTTTTCCATTTTTTTTCTAAGTGTCTGAGCGAGAGAAGGAAAAAGAGGTGATTTTTAGCCTCTCTCGATTTTGTACTTAGAAAAAATCCAATTTTTTTTTTTTTTTTTTTTCCGTTTTTTTTCTAAGTGTCTGATCGAGAAAAGGAAAAAGAGGTGATTTTTAGCCTCTCTCGATTTTGTACTTAGAAAAAATCCAAATTTTTTTTTTTTTTTTTTCCGTTTTTTTTCTAAGTGTCTGATCGAGAGAAGGAAAAAGAGGTGATTTTTAGCCACTCTCGATTTTGTACTTAGAAAAAATCCAAATTTTTTTTTTTTTTTTTCCGTTTTTTTTCTAAGTGTCTGATCGAGAGAAGGAAAAAGAGGTGATTTTTAGCCTCTCTCGATTTTGTACTTAGAAAAAACCCAATTTTTTTTTTTTTTTCCGTTTTTTTTCTAAGTGTCTGATCGAGAGAAGGAAAAAGAGGTGATTTTTAGCCTCTCTCGATTTTGTACTTAGAAAAAATCCAAATTTTTTTTTTTTTTTTTCCGTTTTTTTTCTAAGTGTCTGATCGAGAAAAGGAAAAAGAGGTGATTTTTAGCCTCTCTCGATTTTGTACTTAGAAAAAATCCAATTTTTTTTTTTTTTTTTTTCCGTTTTTTTTCTAAATGTCTGATCGAGAAAAGGAAAAAGAGGTGATTTTTAGCCCCCTCGATTTTGTACTTAGAAAAAATCCAAATTTTTTATTTTTTTTTTCCGTTTTTTTTCTAAGTGTCTGATCGAGAGAAGGAAAAAGAGGTGATTTTTAGCCACTCTCGATTTTGTACTTAGAAAAAATCCAAATTTTTTTTTTTTTTTTTTCCGCTTTTTTTCTAAGTGTCTGATCGAGAGAAGGAAAAAGAGGTGATTTTTAGCCTCTCTCAATTTTGTACTTAGAAAAAATCCAATTTTTTTTTTTTTTTTTTCCATTTTTTTTCTAAGTGTCTGATCGAGAAAAGGAAAAAGAGGTGATTTTTAGCCTCTCTCGATTTTGTACTTAGAAAAAATCCAAATTTTTTTTTTTTTTTTTTCCGTTTTTTTTCTAAGTGTCTGATCGAGAGAAGGAAAAAGAGGTGATTTTTAGCCACTCTCGATTTTGTACTTAGAAAAAATCCAAATTTTTATTTTTTTTTTTCCGTTTTTTTTCTAAGTGTCTGATCGAGAGAAGGAAAAAGAGGTGATTTTTAGCCTCTCTCGATGTTGTACTTAGAAAAAATCCAATTTTTTTTTTTTTTTTTTCCGTTTTTTTTCTAAGTGTCTGATCGAGAAAAGGAAAAAGAGGTGATTTTTAGCCTCTCTCGATTTTGTACTTAGAAAAAATCCAATTTTTTTTTTTTTTTTTTCCCGTTTTTTTTCTAAGTGTCTGATCGAGAGAAGGAAAAAGAGGTGATTTTTAGCCTCTCTCGATTTTGTACTTAAAAAAAATCCAAATTTTTTTTATTTTTTTTTCCGTTTTTTTTCTAAGTGTCTGATCGAGAAAAGGAAAAAGAGGTGATTTTTAGCCTCTCTCGATTTTGTACTTAGAAAAAATCCAAATTTTTTTAATTTTTTTTTTCCGTTTTTTTTCTAAGTGTCTGATCGAGAGAAGGAAAAAGAGGTGATTTTTAGCCACTCTCGATTTTGTACTTAGAAAAAATCCAAATTTTTTTTTTTTTTTCCGTTTTTTTTCTAAGTGTCTGATCGAGAAAAGGAAAAAGAGGTGATTTTTAGCCTCTCTCGATTTTGTACTTAGAAAAAATCCAAATTTTTTTTTTTTTTTTTCCGTTTTTTTTCTAAGTCTGATCGAGAGAAGGAAAAAGAGGTGATTTTTAGCCACTCTCGAGTTTGTACTTAGAAAAAATCCAAATTTTTTTTTGTTTTTTTCCGTTTTTTTTCTAAGTGTCTGATCGAGAGAAGGAAAAAGAGGTGATTTTTAGCCACTCTCGATTTTGTACTTAGAAAAAATCCAAATTTTTTTTATTTTTTTTTCCGTTTTTTTTCTAAGTGTCTGATCGAGAGAAGGAAAAAGAGGTGATTTTTAGCCTCTCTCGATTTTGTACTAAGAAAAAATCCACATTTTTTTTTTTTTTTTTTCCGTTTTTTTTCTAAGTGTCTGATCGAGAGAAGGAAAAAGAGGTGATTTTTAGCCTATCTCGATTTTGTACTTAGAAAAAATCCAATTTTTTTTTTTTTTTTTTCATTTTTTTTTCTAAGTGTCTGATCGAGAGAAGGAAAAAGAGGTGATTTTTAGCCACTCTCGATTTTGTACTTAGAAAAAATCCAAATTTTTTTTTTTTTTTTTTCCGTTTTTTTTCTAAGTGTGTGATCGAGAGAAGGAAAAAGAGGTGATTTTTAGCCACTCTCGATTTTGTACTTAGAAAAAATCCAAATTTTTTTTTTTTTTTTTTCCGTTTTTTTTCTAAGTGTCTGATCGAGAGAAAGAAAAAGAGGTGATTTTTAGCCTCTCTCGATTTTGTACTAAGAAAAAATCCAAATTTTATTTTTTATTTTTTTCCGTTTTTTTTCTAAGTGTCTGATCGAGAAAAGGAAAAAGAGGTGATTTTTAGCCTCTCTCGATTTTGTACTTAGAAAAAATCAAATTTTTTTTTTTTTTTTTTCATTTTTTTTTCTAAGTGTCTGATCGAGAGAAGGAAAAAGAGGTGATTTTTAGCCACTCTCGATTTTGTACTTAGAAAAAATCCAAATTTTTTTTTTTTTTTTTCCGTTTTTTTTCTAAGTGTCTGATCGAGAGAAGGAAAAAGAGGTGATTTTTAGCCACTCTTGATTTTGTACTTAGAAAAAATCCAAATTTTTTTTTTTTTTTTTTCCGTTTTTTTTCTAAGTGTCTGATCGAGAGAAGGAAAAAGAGGTGATTTTTAGCCTCTCTCGATTTTGTACTTAGAAAAAATCAAATTTTTTTATTTTTTTTTTCATTTTTTTTTCTAAGTGTCTGATCGAGAGAAGGAAAAAGAGGTGATTTTTAGCCACTCTCGATTTTGTACTTAGAAAAAATCCAAATTTTTTTTTTTTTTTTTCCGTTTTTTTTCTAAGTGTCTGATCGAGAGAAGGAAAAAGAGGTGATTTTTAGCCACTCTCGATTTTGTACTTAGAAAAAATCCAAATTTTTTTATTTTTTTTTCATTTTTTTTTCTAAGTGTCTGATCGAGAGAAGGAAAAAGAGGTGATTTTTAGCCACTCTCGATTTTGTACTTAGAAAAAATCCAATTTTTTTTTTTTTTTTTTCCGTTTTTTTTCTAAGTGTCTGATCGAGAGAAGGAAAAAGAGGTGATTTTTAGCCACTCTCGATTTTGTACTTAGAAAAAATCCAAATTTTTTTATTTTTTTTTCCGTTTTTTTTCTAAGTGTCTGATCGAGAGAAGGAAAAAGAGGTGATTTTTAGCCTCTCTCGATTTTGTACTTAGAAAAAATCCAATTTTTTTTTTTTTTTTTTCATTTTTTTTTCTAAGTGTCTGATCGAGAGAAGGAAAAAGAGGTGATTTTTAGCCACTCTCGATTTTGTGCTTAGAAAAAATCCAAATTTTTTTTTTTTTTTTTTCCGTTTTTTTTCTAAGTGTCTGATCGAGAGAAGGAAAAAGAGGTGATTTTTAGCCACTCTCGATTTTGTACTTAGAAAAAATCCAAATTTTTTTTTTTTTTTTTCCATTTTTTTTCTAAGTGTCTGAGCGAGAGAAGGAAAAAGAGGTGATTTTTAGCCTCTCTCGATTTTGTACTTAGAAAAAATCCAATTTTTTTTTTTTTTTTTTTCCGTTTTTTTTCTAAGTGTCTGATCGAGAGAAGGAAAAAGAGGTGATTTTTAGCCACTCTCGATTTTGTACTTAGAAAAAATCCAAATTTTTTTTTTTTTTTTTCCGTTTTTTTTCTAAGTGTCTGATCGAGAGAAGGAAAAAGAGGTGATTTTTAGCCTCTCTCGATTTTGTACTTAGAAAAAACCCAATTTTTTTTTTTTTTTCCGTTTTTTTTCTAAGTGTCTGATCGAGAGAAGGAAAAAGAGGTGATTTTTAGCCTCTCTCGATTTTGTACTTAGAAAAAATCCAAATTTTTTTTTTTTTTTTTCCGTTTTTTTTCTAAGTGTCTGATCGAGAAAAGGAAAAAGAGGTGATTTTTAGCCTCTCTCGATTTTGTACTTAGAAAAAATCCAATTTTTTTTTTTTTTTTTTTCCGTTTTTTTTCTAAATGTCTGATCGAGAAAAGGAAAAAGAGGTGATTTTTAGCCCCCTCGATTTTGTACTTAGAAAAAATCCAAATTTTTTATTTTTTTTTTCCGTTTTTTTTCTAAGTGTCTGATCGAGAGAAGGAAAAAGAGGTGATTTTTAGCCACTCTCGATTTTGTACTTAGAAAAAATCCAAATTTTTTTTTTTTTTTTTTCCGCTTTTTTTCTAAGTGTCTGATCGAGAGAAGGAAAAAGAGGTGATTTTTAGCCTCTCTCAATTTTGTACTTAGAAAAAATCCAATTTTTTTTTTTTTTTTTTTCCATTTTTTTTCTAAGTGTCTGATCGAGAAAAGGAAAAAGAGGTGATTTTTAGCCTCTCTCGATTTTGTACTTAGAAAAAATCCAAATTTTTTTTTTTTTTTTTTCCGTTTTTTTTCTAAGTGTCTGATCGAGAGAAGGAAAAAGAGGTGATTTTTAGCCACTCTCGATTTTGTACTTAGAAAAAATCCAAATTTTTATTTTTTTTTTTCCGTTTTTTTTCTAAGTGTCTGATCGAGAGAAGGAAAAAGAGGTGATTTTTAGCCTCTCTCGATGTTGTACTTAGAAAAAATCCAATTTTTTTTTTTTTTTTTTCCGTTTTTTTTCTAAGTGTCTGATCGAGAAAAGGAAAAAGAGGTGATTTTTAGCCTCTCTCGATTTTGTACTTAGAAAAAATCCAATTTTTTTTTTTTTTTTTTCCCGTTTTTTTTCTAAGTGTCTGATCGAGAGAAGGAAAAAGAGGTGATTTTTAGCCACTCTCGATTTTGTACTTAGAAAAAATCCAAATTTTTTTTTTTTTTTTTCCGTTTTTTTTTTAGTGTCTGATCGAGAGAAGGAAAAAGAGGTGATTTTTAGCCTCTCTCTATTTTGTACTTAGAAAAAATCCAATTTTTTTTTTTTTTTTTTTTCCGTTTTTTTTCTAAGTGTCTGATCGAGAAAAGGAAAAAGAGGTGATTTTTAGCCTCTCTCGATTTTGTACTTAGAAAAAATCCAAATTTTTTTTTTTTTTTTCCGTTTTTTTTCTAAGTGTCCTATCGAGAGAAGGAAAAAGAGGTGATTTTTAGCCACTCTCGATTTTGTACTTAGAAAAAATCCAATTTTTTTTATTTTTTTTTCCCGTTTTTTTTTTAGTGTCTGATCGAGAGAAGGAAAAAGAGGTGATTTTTAGCCTCTCTCGATTTTGTACTTAGAAAAAAATCCAATTTTTTTTTTTTTTTTTTTTTTTTTCTTGTTTTTTTTCTAAGTGTCTGATCGAGAAAAGGAAAAAGAGGTGATTTTTAGCCTCTCTCGATTTTGTACTTAGAAAAAATCCAAATTTTTTTTTTTTTTTTTTTCCGTTTTTTTTCTAAGTGTCTGATCGAGAGAAGGAAAAAGAGGTGATTTTTAGCCACTCTCGATTTTGTACTTAGAAAAAATCCAAATTTTTTTTTTTTTTTTTTCCGTTTTTTTTCTAAGTGTCTGATCGAGAAAAGGAAAAAGAGGTGATTTTTAGCCTCTCTCGATTTTGTACTTAGAAAAAATCCAAATTTTTTTTTTTTTTTTTCCGTTTTTTTTCTAAGTCTGATCGAGAGAAGGAAAAAGAGGTGATTTTTAGCCACTCTCGATTTTGTACTTAGAAAAAATCCAAATTTTTTTTTTTTTTTTTTCCGTTTTTTTTCTAAGTGTCTGATCGAGAGAAGGAAAAAGAGGTGATTTTTAGCCTCTCTCGATTTTGTACTTAGAAAAAATCCAATTTTTTTTTTTTTTTTTTCATTTTTTTATCTAAGTGTCTGATCGAGAGAAGGAAAAAGAGGTGATTTTTAGCCACTCTCGATTTTGTACTTAGAAAAAATCCAAATTTTTTTTTTTTTTTTTTCCGTTTTTTTTCTAAGTGTCTGATCGAGAGAAGGAAAAAGAGGTGATTTTTAGCCACTCTCGATTTTGTACTTAGAAAAAATCCAATTTTTTTTTTTTTTTTTCCCGTTTTTTTTCTAAGTGTCTGATCGAGAGAAGGAAAAAGAGGTGATTTTTAGCCTCTCTCGATTTTGTACTTAAAAAAAATCCAAATTTTTTTTATTTTTTTTCCCGTTTTTTTTCTAAGTGTCTGATCGAGAAAAGGAAAAAGAGGTGATTTTTAGCCTCTCTCGATTTTGTACTTAGAAAAAATCCAAATTTTTTTTTTTTTTTTTTTCCGTTTTTTTTCTAAGTGTCTGATCGAGAAAAGGAAAAAGAGGTGATTTTTAGCCTCTCTCGATTTTGTACTTAGAAAAAATCCAAATTTTTTTTTTTTTTTTTTCCGTTTTTTTTCTAAGTGTCTGATCGAGAGAAGGAAAAAGAGGTGATTTTTAGCCTCTCTCGATTTTGTACTTAGAAAAAAATCCAATTTTTTTTTTTTTTTTTTTTTTTTTCTTGTTTTTTTTCTAAGTGCCTGATCGAGAGAAGGAAAAAGAGGTGATTTTTAGCCTCTCTCGATTTTGTACTTAGAAAAAATCCAAATTTTTTTTTTTTTTTTCCCGTTTTTTTTCTAAGTGTCTGATCGAGAGAAGGAAAAAGAGGTGATTTTTAGCCTCTCTCGATTTTGTACTTAAAAAAAATCCAAATTTTTTTTATTTTTTTTTCCGTTTTTTTTCTAAGTGTCTGATCGAGAAAAGGAAAAAGAGGTGATTTTTAGCCTCTCTCGATTTTGTACTTAGAAAAAATCCAAATTTTTTTAATTTTTTTTTTCCGTTTTTTTTCTAAGTGTCTGATCGAGAGAAGGAAAAAGAGGTGATTTTTAGCCACTCTCGATTTTGTACTTAGAAAAAATCCAAATTTTTTTTTTTTTTTTTCCGTTTTTTTTCTAAGTGTCTGATCGAGAAAAGGAAAAAGAGGTGATTTTTAGCTTCTCTCGATTTTGTACTTAGAAAAAATCCAAATATTTTTTTTTTTTTTTCCGTTTTTTTTCTAAGTCTGATCGAGAGAAGGAAAAAGAGGTGATTTTTAGCCACTCTCGAGTTTGTACTTAGAAAAAATCCAAATTTTTTTTTGTTTTTTTCCGTTTTTTTTCTAAGTGTCTGATCGAGAGAAGGAAAAAGAGGTGATTTTTAGCCTCTCTCGATTTTGTACTTAGAAAAAATCCAAATTTTTTTTTTTTTTTTCCCGTTTTTTTTCTAAGTGTCTGATCGAGAAAAGGAAAAAGAGGTGATTTTTAGCCTCTCTCGATTTTGTACTTAGAAAAAATCCAAATTTTTTTTATTTTTTTTTTCCGTTTTTTTTCTAAGTGTCTGATCGAGAGAAGGAAAAAGAGGTGATTTTTAGCCACTCTCGATTTTGTACTTAGAAAAAATCCAAATTTTTTTTTTTTTTTTTTCCGTTTTTTTTCTAAGTGTCTGATCGAGAAAAGGAAAAAGAGGTGATTTTTAGCCTCTCTCGATTTTGTACTTAGAAAAAATCCAAATTTTTTTTTTTTTTTTTCCGTTTTTTTTCTAAGTCTGATCGAGAGAAGGAAAAAGAGGTGATTTTTAGCCACTCTCGATTTTGTACTTAGAAAAAATCCAAATTTTTTTTTTTTTTTTTTCCGTTTTTTTTCTAAGTGTCTGATCGAGAGAAGGAAAAAGAGGTGATTTTTAGCCTCTCTCGATTTTGTACTTAGAAAAAATCCAAATTTTTTTTTTTTTTTTTTCCGCTTTTTTTCTAAGTGTCTGATCGAGAGAAGGAAAAAGAGGTGATTTTTAGCCTCTCTCAATTTTGTACTTAGAAAAAATCCAATTTTTTTTTTTTTTTTTTCCATTTTTTTTCTAAGTGTCTGATCGAGAAAAGGAAAAAGAGGTGATTTTTAGCCTCTCTCGATTTTGTACTTAGAAAAAATCCAAATTTTTTTTTTTTTTTTTTTCCGTTTTTTTTCTAAGTGTCTGATCGAGAGAAGGAAAAAGAGGTGATTTTTAGCCACTCTCGATTTTGTACTTAGAAAAAATCCAAATTTTTATTTTTTTTTTTCCGTTTTTTTTCTAAGTGTCTGATCGAGAGAAGGAAAAAGAGGTGATTTTTAGCCTCTCTCGATGTTGTACTTAGAAAAAATCCAATTTTTTTTTTTTTTTTTTCCGTTTTTTTTCTAAGTGTCTGATCGAGAAAAGGAAAAAGAGGTGATTTTTAGCCTCTCTCGATTTTGTACTTAGAAAAAATCCAATTTTTTTTTTTTTTTTTTCCCGTTTTTTTTCTAAGTGTCTGATCGAGAGAAGGAAAAAGAGGTGATTTTTAGCCTCTCTCGATTTTGTACTTAAAAAAAATCCAAATTTTTTTTATTTTTTTTTCCGTTTTTTTTCTAAGTGTCTGATCGAGAAAAGGAAAAAGAGGTGATTTTTAGCCTCTCTCGATTTTGTACTTAGAAAAAATCCAAATTTTTTTAATTTTTTTTTTCCGTTTTTTTTCTAAGTGTCTGATCGAGAGAAGGAAAAAGAGGTGATTTTTAGCCACTCTCGATTTTGTACTTAGAAAAAATCCAAATTTTTTTTTTTTTTTCCGTTTTTTTTCTAAGTGTCTGATCGAGAAAAGGAAAAAGAGGTGATTTTTAGCCTCTCTCGATTTTGTACTTAGAAAAAATCCAAATTTTTTTTTTTTTTTTTCCGTTTTTTTTCTAAGTCTGATCGAGAGAAGGAAAAAGAGGTGATTTTTAGCCACTCTCGAGTTTGTACTTAGAAAAAATCCAAATTTTTTTTTGTTTTTTTCCGTTTTTTTTCTAAGTGTCTGATCGAGAGAAGGAAAAAGAGGTGATTTTTAGCCACTCTCGATTTTGTACTTAGAAAAAATCCAAATTTTTTTTATTTTTTTTTCCGTTTTTTTTCTAAGTGTCTGATCGAGAGAAGGAAAAAGAGGTGATTTTTAGCCTCTCTCGATTTTGTACTAAGAAAAAATCCACATTTTTTTTTTTTTTTTTTCCGTTTTTTTTCTAAGTGTCTGATCGAGAGAAGGAAAAAGAGGTGATTTTTAGCCTATCTCGATTTTGTACTTAGAAAAAATCCAATTTTTTTTTTTTTTTTTTCATTTTTTTTTCTAAGTGTCTGATCGAGAGAAGGAAAAAGAGGTGATTTTTAGCCACTCTCGATTTTGTACTTAGAAAAAATCCAAATTTTTTTTTTTTTTTTTTCCGTTTTTTTTCTAAGTGTGTGATCGAGAGAAGGAAAAAGAGGTGATTTTTAGCCACTCTCGATTTTGTACTTAGAAAAAATCCAAATTTTTTTTTTTTTTTTTTCCGTTTTTTTTCTAAGTGTCTGATCGAGAGAAAGAAAAAGAGGTGATTTTTAGCCTCTCTCGATTTTGTACTAAGAAAAAATCCAAATTTTATTTTTTATTTTTTTCCGTTTTTTTTCTAAGTGTCTGATCGAGAAAAGGAAAAAGAGGTGATTTTTAGCCTCTCTCGATTTTGTACTTAGAAAAAATCAAATTTTTTTTTTTTTTTTTTCATTTTTTTTTCTAAGTGTCTGATCGAGAGAAGGAAAAAGAGGTGATTTTTAGCCACTCTCGATTTTGTACTTAGAAAAAATCCAAATTTTTTTTTTTTTTTTCCGTTTTTTTTCTAAGTGTCTGATCGAGAGAAGGAAAAAGAGGTGATTTTTAGCCACTCTTGATTTTGTACTTAGAAAAAATCCAAATTTTTTTTTTTTTTTTTCCGTTTTTTTTCTAAGTGTCTGATCGAGAGAAGGAAAAAGAGGTGATTTTTAGCCTCTCTCGATTTTGTACTTAGAAAAAATCAAATTTTTTTATTTTTTTTTTCATTTTTTTTTCTAAGTGTCTGATCGAGAGAAGGAAAAAGAGGTGATTTTTAGCCACTCTCGATTTTGTACTTAGAAAAAATCCAAATTTTTTTTTTTTTTTTTCCGTTTTTTTTCTAAGTGTCTGATCGAGAGAAGGAAAAAGAGGTGATTTTTAGCCACTCTCGATTTTGTACTTAGAAAAAATCCAAATTTTTTTATTTTTTTTTCATTTTTTTTTCTAAGTGTCTGATCGAGAGAAGGAAAAAGAGGTGATTTTTAGCCACTCTCGATTTTGTACTTAGAAAAAATCCAATTTTTTTTTTTTTTTTTTCCGTTTTTTTTCTAAGTGTCTGATCGAGAGAAGGAAAAAGAGGTGATTTTTAGCCACTCTCGATTTTGTACTTAGAAAAAATCCAAATTTTTTTATTTTTTTTTCCGTTTTTTTTCTAAGTGTCTGATCGAGAGAAGGAAAAAGAGGTGATTTTTAGCCTCTCTCGATTTTGTACTTAGAAAAAATCCAATTTTTTTTTTTTTTTTTTCATTTTTTTTTCTAAGTGTCTGATCGAGAGAAGGAAAAAGAGGTGATTTTTAGCCACTCTCGATTTTGTGCTTAGAAAAAATCCAAATTTTTTTTTTTTTTTTTTCCGTTTTTTTTCTAAGTGTCTGATCGAGAGAAGGAAAAAGAGGTGATTTTTAGCCACTCTCGATTTTGTACTTAGAAAAAATCCAAATTTTTTTTTTTTTTTTTCCATTTTTTTTCTAAGTGTCTGAGCGAGAGAAGGAAAAAGAGGTGATTTTTAGCCTCTCTCGATTTTGTACTTAGAAAAAATCCAATTTTTTTTTTTTTTTTTTTCCGTTTTTTTTCTAAGTGTCTGATCGAGAGAAGGAAAAAGAGGTGATTTTTAGCCACTCTCGATTTTGTACTTAGAAAAAATCCAAATTTTTTTTTTTTTTTTTTCCGTTTTTTTTCTAAGTGTCTGATCGAGAGAAGGAAAAAGAGGTGATTTTTAGCCTCTCTCGATTTTGTACTTAGAAAAAACCCAATTTTTTTTTTTTTTTCCGTTTTTTTTCTAAGTGTCTGATCGAGAGAAGGAAAAAGAGGTGATTTTTAGCCTCTCTCGATTTTGTACTTAGAAAAAATCCAAATTTTTTTTTTTTTTTTTCCGTTTTTTTTCTAAGTGTCTGATCGAGAAAAGGAAAAAGAGGTGATTTTTAGCCTCTCTCGATTTTGTACTTAGAAAAAATCCAATTTTTTTTTTTTTTTTTTTCCGTTTTTTTTCTAAATGTCTGATCGAGAAAAGGAAAAAGAGGTGATTTTTAGCCCCCTCGATTTTGTACTTAGAAAAAATCCAAATTTTTTATTTTTTTTTTCCGTTTTTTTTCTAAGTGTCTGATCGAGAGAAGGAAAAAGAGGTGATTTTTAGCCACTCTCGATTTTGTACTTAGAAAAAATCCAAATTTTTTTTTTTTTTTTTTCCGCTTTTTTTCTAAGTGTCTGATCGAGAGAAGGAAAAAGAGGTGATTTTTAGCCTCTCTCAATTTTGTACTTAGAAAAAATCCAATTTTTTTTTTTTTTTTTTTCCATTTTTTTTCTAAGTGTCTGATCGAGAAAAGGAAAAAGAGGTGATTTTTAGCCTCTCTCGATTTTGTACTTAGAAAAAATCCAAATTTTTTTTTTTTTTTTTTCCGTTTTTTTTCTAAGTGTCTGATCGAGAGAAGGAAAAAGAGGTGATTTTTAGCCACTCTCGATTTTGTACTTAGAAAAAATCCAAATTTTTATTTTTTTTTTTCCGTTTTTTTTCTAAGTGTCTGATCGAGAGAAGGAAAAAGAGGTGATTTTTAGCCTCTCTCGATGTTGTACTTAGAAAAAATCCAATTTTTTTTTTTTTTTTTTCCGTTTTTTTTCTAAGTGTCTGATCGAGAAAAGGAAAAAGAGGTGATTTTTAGCCTCTCTCGATTTTGTACTTAGAAAAAATCCAATTTTTTTTTTTTTTTTTTCCCGTTTTTTTTCTAAGTGTCTGATCGAGAGAAGGAAAAAGAGGTGATTTTTAGCCACTCTCGATTTTGTACTTAGAAAAAATCCAAATTTTTTTTTTTTTTTTTCCGTTTTTTTTTTAGTGTCTGATCGAGAGAAGGAAAAAGAGGTGATTTTTAGCCTCTCTCTATTTTGTACTTAGAAAAAATCCAATTTTTTTTTTTTTTTTTTTTCCGTTTTTTTTCTAAGTGTCTGATCGAGAAAAGGAAAAAGAGGTGATTTTTAGCCTCTCTCGATTTTGTACTTAGAAAAAATCCAAATTTTTTTTTTTTTTTTCCGTTTTTTTTCTAAGTGTCCTATCGAGAGAAGGAAAAAGAGGTGATTTTTAGCCACTCTCGATTTTGTACTTAGAAAAAATCCAATTTTTTTTATTTTTTTTTCCCGTTTTTTTTTTAGTGTCTGATCGAGAGAAGGAAAAAGAGGTGATTTTTAGCCTCTCTCGATTTTGTACTTAGAAAAAAATCCAATTTTTTTTTTTTTTTTTTTTTTTTTCTTGTTTTTTTTCTAAGTGTCTGATCGAGAAAAGGAAAAAGAGGTGATTTTTAGCCTCTCTCGATTTTGTACTTAGAAAAAATCCAAATTTTTTTTTTTTTTTTTTTCCGTTTTTTTTCTAAGTGTCTGATCGAGAGAAGGAAAAAGAGGTGATTTTTAGCCACTCTCGATTTTGTACTTAGAAAAAATCCAAATTTTTTTTTTTTTTTTTTCCGTTTTTTTTCTAAGTGTCTGATCGAGAAAAGGAAAAAGAGGTGATTTTTAGCCTCTCTCGATTTTGTACTTAGAAAAAATCCAAATTTTTTTTTTTTTTTTTCCGTTTTTTTTCTAAGTCTGATCGAGAGAAGGAAAAAGAGGTGATTTTTAGCCACTCTCGATTTTGTACTTAGAAAAAATCCAAATTTTTTTTTTTTTTTTTTCCGTTTTTTTTCTAAGTGTCTGATCGAGAGAAGGAAAAAGAGGTGATTTTTAGCCTCTCTCGATTTTGTACTTAGAAAAAATCCAATTTTTTTTTTTTTTTTTTCATTTTTTTATCTAAGTGTCTGATCGAGAGAAGGAAAAAGAGGTGATTTTTAGCCACTCTCGATTTTGTACTTAGAAAAAATCCAAATTTTTTTTTTTTTTTTTTCCGTTTTTTTTCTAAGTGTCTGATCGAGAGAAGGAAAAAGAGGTGATTTTTAGCCACTCTCGATTTTGTACTTAGAAAAAATCCAATTTTTTTTTTTTTTTTTCCCGTTTTTTTTCTAAGTGTCTGATCGAGAGAAGGAAAAAGAGGTGATTTTTAGCCTCTCTCGATTTTGTACTTAAAAAAAATCCAAATTTTTTTTATTTTTTTTCCCGTTTTTTTTCTAAGTGTCTGATCGAGAAAAGGAAAAAGAGGTGATTTTTAGCCTCTCTCGATTTTGTACTTAGAAAAAATCCAAATTTTTTTTTTTTTTTTTTTCCGTTTTTTTTCTAAGTGTCTGATCGAGAAAAGGAAAAAGAGGTGATTTTTAGCCTCTCTCGATTTTGTACTTAGAAAAAATCCAAATTTTTTTTTTTTTTTTTTCCGTTTTTTTTCTAAGTGTCTGATCGAGAGAAGGAAAAAGAGGTGATTTTTAGCCTCTCTCGATTTTGTACTTAGAAAAAAATCCAATTTTTTTTTTTTTTTTTTTTTTTTTCTTGTTTTTTTTCTAAGTGCCTGATCGAGAGAAGGAAAAAGAGGTGATTTTTAGCCTCTCTCGATTTTGTACTTAGAAAAAATCCAAATTTTTTTTTTTTTTTTCCCGTTTTTTTTCTAAGTGTCTGATCGAGAGAAGGAAAAAGAGGTGATTTTTAGCCTCTCTCGATTTTGTACTTAAAAAAAATCCAAATTTTTTTTATTTTTTTTTCCGTTTTTTTTCTAAGTGTCTGATCGAGAAAAGGAAAAAGAGGTGATTTTTAGCCTCTCTCGATTTTGTACTTAGAAAAAATCCAAATTTTTTTAATTTTTTTTTTCCGTTTTTTTTCTAAGTGTCTGATCGAGAGAAGGAAAAAGAGGTGATTTTTAGCCACTCTCGATTTTGTACTTAGAAAAAATCCAAATTTTTTTTTTTTTTTTTCCGTTTTTTTTCTAAGTGTCTGATCGAGAAAAGGAAAAAGAGGTGATTTTTAGCTTCTCTCGATTTTGTACTTAGAAAAAATCCAAATATTTTTTTTTTTTTTTCCGTTTTTTTTCTAAGTCTGATCGAGAGAAGGAAAAAGAGGTGATTTTTAGCCACTCTCGAGTTTGTACTTAGAAAAAATCCAAATTTTTTTTTGTTTTTTTCCGTTTTTTTTCTAAGTGTCTGATCGAGAGAAGGAAAAAGAGGTGATTTTTAGCCTCTCTCGATTTTGTACTTAGAAAAAATCCAAATTTTTTTTTTTTTTTTCCCGTTTTTTTTCTAAGTGTCTGATCGAGAAAAGGAAAAAGAGGTGATTTTTAGCCTCTCTCGATTTTGTACTTAGAAAAAATCCAAATTTTTTTTATTTTTTTTTTCCGTTTTTTTTCTAAGTGTCTGATCGAGAGAAGGAAAAAGAGGTGATTTTTAGCCACTCTCGATTTTGTACTTAGAAAAAATCCAAATTTTTTTTTTTTTTTTTTCCGTTTTTTTTCTAAGTGTCTGATCGAGAAAAGGAAAAAGAGGTGATTTTTAGCCTCTCTCGATTTTGTACTTAGAAAAAATCCAAATTTTTTTTTTTTTTTTTCCGTTTTTTTTCTAAGTCTGATCGAGAGAAGGAAAAAGAGGTGATTTTTAGCCACTCTCGATTTTGTACTTAGAAAAAATCCAAATTTTTTTTTTTTTTTTTTCCGTTTTTTTTCTAAGTGTCTGATCGAGAGAAGGAAAAAGAGGTGATTTTTAGCCTCTCTCGATTTTGTACTTAGAAAAAATCCAATTTTTTTTTTTTTTTTTTCTTTTTTTTTTCTAAGTGTCTGATCGAGAGAAGGAAAAAGAGGTGATTTTTAGCCACTCTCGATTTTGTACTTAGAAAAAATCCAAATTTTTTTTTTTTTTTTTTCCGTTTTTTTTCTAAGTGTCTGATCGAGAGAAGGAAAAAGAGGTGATTTTTAGCCACTCTCGATTTTGTACTTAGAAAAAATCCAATTTTTTTTTTTTTTTTTCCCGTTTTTTTTCTAAGTGTCTGATCGAGAGAAGGAAAAAGAGGTGATTTTTAGCCTCTCTCGATTTTGTACTTAAAAAAAATCCAAATTTTTTTTATTTTTTTTCCCGTTTTTTTTCTAAGTGTCTGATCGAGAAAAGGAAAAAGAGGTGATTTTTAGCCTCTCTCGATTTTGTACTTAGAAAAAATCCAAATTTTTTTTTTTTTTTTTTTCCGTTTTTTTTCTAAGTGTCTGATCGAGAAAAGGAAAAAGAGGTGATTTTTAGCCTCTCTCGATTTTGTACTTAGAAAAAATCCAAATTTTTTTTTTTTTTTTTTCCGTTTTTTTTCTAAGTGTCTGATCGAGAGAAGGAAAAAGAGGTGATTTTTAGCCTCTCTCGATTTTGTACTTAGAAAAAAATCCAATTTTTTTTTTTTTTTTTTTTTTTTTCTTGTTTTTTTTCTAAATGCCTGATCGAGAGAAGGAAAAAGAGGTGATTTTTAGCCTCTCTCGATTTTGTACTTAGAAAAAATCCAAATTTTTTTTTTTTTTTTCCCGTTTTTTTTCTAAGTGTCTGATCGAGAGAAGGAAAAAGAGGTGATTTTTAGCCTCTCTCGATTTTGTACTTAAAAAAAATCCAAATTTTTTTTATTTTTTTTTCCGTTTTTTTTCTAAGTGTCTGATCGAGAAAAGGAAAAAGAGGTGATTTTTAGCCTCTCTCGATTTTGTACTTAGAAAAAATCCAAATTTTTTTAATTTTTTTTTTCCGTTTTTTTTCTAAGTGTCTGATCGAGAGAAGGAAAAAGAGGTGATTTTTAGCCACTCTCGATTTTGTACTTAGAAAAAATCCAAATTTTTTTTTTTTTTTTTTCCGTTTTTTTTCTAAGTGTCTGATCGAGAAAAGGAAAAAGAGGTGATTTTTAGCTTCTCTCGATTTTGTACTTAGAAAAAATCCAAATATTTTTTTTTTTTTTTCCGTTTTTTTTCTAAGTCTGATCGAGAGAAGGAAAAAGAGGTGATTTTTAGCCACTCTCGAGTTTGTACTTAGAAAAAATCCAAATTTTTTTTTGTTTTTTTCCGTTTTTTTTCTAAGTGTCTGATCGAGAGAAGGAAAAAGAGGTGATTTTTAGCCACTCTCGATTTTGTACTTAGAAAAAATCCAAATTTTTTTTATTTTTTTTTCCGTTTTTTTTCTAAGTGTCTGATCGAGAGAAGGAAAAAGAGGTGATTTTTAGCCTCTCTCGATTTTGTACTAAGAAAAAATCCAAATTTTTTTTTTTTTTTTTTCCGTTTTTTTTCTAAGTGTCTGATCGAGAGAAGGAAAAAGAGGTGATTTTTAGCCACTCTCGATTTTGTACTTAGAAAAAATCCAAATTTTTTTTTTTTTTTTTTCCGTTTTTTTTCTAAGTGTCTGATCGAGAGAAGGAAAAAGAGGTGATTTTTAGCCACTCTCGATTTTGTACTTAGAAAAAATCCAAATTTTTTTTTTTTTTTTTTCCGTTTTTTTTCTTAGTGTCTGATCGAGAGAAGGAAAAAGAGGTGATTTTTAGCCACTCTCGATTTTGTACTTAGAAAAAATCCAATTTTTATTTTTTTTTTTCATTTTTTTTTCTAAGTGTCTGATCGAGAGAAGGAAAAAGAGGTGATTTTTAGCCACTCTCGATTTTGTACTTAGAAAAAATCCAAATTTTTTTTTTTTTTTTCCCGTTTTTTTTCTAAGTGTCTGATCGAGAGAAGGAAAAAGAGGTGATTTTTAGCCTTTCTCTATTTTGTACTTAGAAAAAATCCAATTTTTTTTTTTTTTTTTCCGTTTTTTTTGTAAGTGTCTGATCGAGAGAAGGAAAAAGAGGTGATTTTTAGCCTCTCTTGATTTTGTACTTAGAAAAAATCCAATTTTTTTTTTTTTTTTTTCATTTTTTTTTCTAAGTGTCTGATCGAGAGAAGGAAAAAGAGGTGATTTTTAGCCACTCTCGATTTTGTACTTAGAAAAAATCCAATTTTTTTTTTTTTTTTTTTCCGTTTTTTTTCTAAGTGTCTGATCGAGAGAAGGAAAAAGAGGTGATTTTTAGCCTCTCTCGATTTTGTACTTATAAAAAATCCAAATTTTTTTTTTTTTTTCCCGTTTTTTTTCTAAGTGTCTGATCGAGAGAAGGAAAAAGAGGTGATTTTTAGCCTCTCTCGATTTTGTACTTAGAAAAAATCCAATTTTTTATTTTTTTTTTTCATTTTTTTTTCTAAGTGTCTGATCGAGAGAAGGAAAAAGAGGTGATTTTTAGCCACTCTCGATTTTGTACTTAGAAAAAATCCAATTTTTTTTTTTTTTTTTTTCCGTTTTTTTTCTAAGTGTCTGATCGAGAGAAGGAAAAAGAGGTGATTTTTAGCCTCTCTCGATTTTGTACTTAGAAAAAATCCAATTTTTTTTTTTTTTTCCCGTTTTTTTTCTAAGTGTCTGATCGAGAGAAGGAAAAAGAGGTGATTTTTAGCCTCTCTCGATTTTGTACTTAGAAAAAATCCAATTTTTTATTTTTTTTTTTCATTTTTTTTTCTAAGTGTCTGATCGAGAGAAGGAAAAAGAGGTGATTTTTAGCCACTCTCGATTTTGTACTTAGAAAAAATCCAATTTTTTATTTTTTTTTTTCATTTTTTTTTCTAAGTGTCTGATCGAGAGAAGGAAAAAGAGGTGATTTTTAGCCACTCTCGATTATGTACTTAGAAAAAATCCAATTTTTTTTTTTTTTTTTTTTCGTTTTTTTTCTAAGTGTCTGATCGAGAGAAGGAAAAAGAGGTGATTTTTAGCCACTCTCGATTTTGTACTTAGAAAAAATCCAAATTTTTTTTTTTTTTTTTTCCGTTTTTTTTCTAAGTGTCTGATCGAGAGAAGGAAAAAGAGGTGATTTTTAGCCACTCTCGATTTTGTACTTAGAAAAAATCCAAATTTTTTTTTTTTTTTTCCGTTTTTTTTCTAAGTGTCTGATCGAGAGAAGGAAAAAGAGGTGATTTTTAGCCTCTCTCGATTTTGTACTTAGAAAAAATCCAAATTTTTTATTTTTTTTTTTCCGTTTTTTTTCTAAGTGTTTGATCGAGAGAAGGAAAAAGAGGTGATTTTTAGCCACTCTCGATTTTGTACGTAGAAAAAATCCCAATTTTATTTTTTTTTTTTCCCGTTTTTTTTCTAAGTGTCTGATCGAGAGAAGGAAAAAGAGGTGATTTTTAGCCTCTCTCGATTTTGTACTTAGAAAAAATCCAAATTTATTTTTTTTTTTTTCCGTTTTTTTTCTAAGTGTCTGATCGAGAGAAGGAAAAAGAGGTGATTTTTAGCCTCTCTTGATTTTGTACTTAGAAAAAATCCAATTTTTTTTTTTTTTTTTTCATTTTTTTTTCTAAGTGTCTGATCGAGAGAAGGAAAAAGAGGTGATTTTTAGCCACTCTCGATTTTGTACTTAGAAAAAATCCAATTTTTTTTTTTTTTTTTTCATTTTTTTTTCTAAGTGTCTGATCGAGAGAAGGAAAAAGAGGTGATTTTTAGCCACTCTCGATTTTGTACTTAGAAAAAATCCAATTTTTTTTTTTTTTCCATTTTTTTTCTAAGTGTCTGATCGAGAGAAGGAAAAAGAGGTGATTTTTAGCCTCTCTCAATTTTGTACTTAGAAAAAAATCCACATTTTTTTTTTTTTTTTCCGTTTTTTTTCTAAGTGTCTGATCGAGAGAAGGAAAAAGAGGTGATTTTTAGCCTCTCTCGATTTTGTACTTAGAAAAAATCCAATTTTTTTTTTTTTTTTTTCCGTTTTTTTTCTAAGTGTCTGATCGAGAGAAGGAAAAAGAGGTGATTTTTAGCCTCTCTCGATTTTGTACTTAGAAAAAATCCAAATTTTTTTTTTTTTTTTTCCGTTTTTTTTCTAAGTGTCTGATCGAGAGAAGGAAAAAGAGGTGATTTTTAGCCTCCCTCGATTTTGTACTTAGAAAAAATCCAAATTTTTTTTTTTTTTTTTTCCGTTTTTTTTCTAAGTGTCTGATCGAGAGAAGGAAAAAGAGGTGATTTTTAGCCTCTCTCGATTTTGTACTTAGAAAAAATCCAAATTTTTTTTTTTTTTTTTTCCGTTTTTTTTCTAAGTGTCTGATCGAGAGAAGGAAAAAGAGGTGATTTTTAGCCTCCCTCGATTTTGTACTTAGAAAAAATCCAAATTTTTTTTTTTTTTTTTCCGTTTTTTTTCTAAGTGTCTGATCGAGAGAAGGAAAAAGAGGTGATTTTTAGCCTCCCTCGATTTTGTACTTAGAAAAAATCCAATTTTTTTTTTTTTTTTTTCCGTTTTTTTTCTAAGTGTCTGATCGAGAGAAGGAAAAAGAGGTGATTTTTAGCCTCTCTCGATTTTGTACTTAGAAAAAATCCATTTTTTTTTTTTTTTTTTCCCGTTTTTTTTCTAAGTGTCTGATCGAGAGAAGGAAAAAGAGGTGATTTTTAACCTCTCTCGATTTTGTACTTAGAAAAAATCCAAATTTTTTTTTTTTTTTTTCCGTTTTTTTTCTAAGTGTCTGATCGAGAGAAGGAAAAAGAGGTGATTTTTAGCCTCTCTCGATTTTGTACTTAGAAAAAATCCAATTTTTTTTTTTTTTTTCCCGTTTTTTTTCTAAGTGTCTGATCGAGAGAAGGAAAAAGAGGTGATTTTTAGCCTCTCTCGATTTTGTACTTAGAAAAAATCCAATTTTTTTTTTTTTTTTTTCATTTTTTTTTCTAAGTGTCTGATCGAGAGAAGGAAAAAGAGGTGATTTTTAGCCACTCTCGATTTTGTACTTAGAAAAAATCCAATTTTTTATTTTTTTTTTTCATTTTTTTTTCTAAGTGTCTGATCGAGAGAAGGAAAAAGAGGTGATTTTTAGCCACTCTCGATTATGTACTTAGAAAAAATCCAATTTTTTTTTTTTTTTTTTTCCGTTTTTTTTCTAAGTGTCTGATCGAGAGAAGGAAAAAGAGGTGATTTTTAGCCACTCTCGATTTTGTACTTATAAAAAATCCAAATTTTTTTTTTTTTTTCCCGTTTTTTTTCTAAGTGTCTGATCGAGAGAAGGAAAAAGAGGTGATTTTTAGCCTCTCTCGATTTTGTACTTAGAAAAAATCCAATTTTTTATTTTTTTTTTTCATTTTTTTTTCTAAGTGTCTGATCGAGAGAAGGAAAAAGAGGTGATTTTTAGCCACTCTCGATTTTGTACTTAGAAAAAATCCAATTTTTTTTTTTTTTTTTTTCCGTTTTTTTTCTAAGTGTCTGATCGAGAGAAGGAAAAAGAGGTGATTTTTAGCCTCTCTCGATTTTGTACTTAGAAAAAATCCAATTTTTTTTTTTTTTTCCCGTTTTTTTTCTAAGTGTCTGATCGAGAGAAGGAAAAAGAGGTGATTTTTAGCCTCTCTCGATTTTGTACTTAGAAAAAATCCAATTTTTTATTTTTTTTTTTCATTTTTTTTTCTAAGTGTCTGATCGAGAAAAGGAAAAAGAGGTGATTTTTAGCCTCTCTCGATTTTGTACTTAGAAAAAATCAAATATTTTTTTTTTTTTTTTCATTTTTTTTTCTAAGTGTCTGATCGAGAGAAGGAAAAAGAGGTGATTTTTAGCCACTCTCGATTTTGTACTTAGAAAAAATCCCAATTTTTTTTTTTTTTTTTCCGTTTTTTTTCTAAGTGTCTGATCGAGAGAAGGAAAAAGAGGTGATTTTTAGCCACTCTTGATTTTGTACTTAGAAAAAATCCAAATTTTTTTTTTTTTTTTTTCCGTTTTTTTTCTAAGTGTCTGATCGAGAGAAGGAAAAAGAGGTGATTTTTAGCCTCTCTCGATTTTGTACTTAGAAAAAATCAAATTTTTTTATTTTTTTTTTCATTTTTTTTTCTAAGTGTCTGATCGAGAGAAGGAAAAAGAGGTGATTTTTAGCCACTCTCGATTTTGTACTTAGAAAAAATCCAAATTTTTTTTTTTTTTTCCCCGTTTTTTTTCTAAGTGTCTGATCGAGAGAAGGAAAAAGAGGTGATTTTTAGCCACTCTCGATTTTGTACTTAGAAAAAATCCAAATTTTTTTATTTTTTTTTCCGTTTTTTTTCTAAGTGTCTGATCGAGAGAAGGAAAAAGAGGTGATTTTTAGCCTCTCTCGATTTTGTACTTAGAAAAAATCCAATTTTTTTTTTTTTTTTTTCATTTTTTTTTCTAAGTGTCTGATCGAGAGAAGGAAAAAGAGGTGATTTTTAGCCACTCTCGATTTTGTGCTTAGAAAAAATCCAAATTTTTTTTTTTTTTTTTTCCGTTTTTTTTCTAAGTGTCTGATCGAGAGAAGGAAAAAGAGGTGATTTTTAGCCACTCTCGATTTTGTACTTAGAAAAAATCCAAATTTTTTTTTTTTTTTTTTCCATTTTTTTTCTAAGTGTCTGAGCGAGAGAAGGAAAAAGAGGTGATTTTTAGCCTCTCTCGATTTTGTACTTAGAAAAAATCCAAATTTTTTTTTTTTTTTTTTCCGTTTTTTTTCTAAGTGTCTGATCGAGAAAAGGAAAAAGAGGTGATTTTTAGCCTCTCTCGATTTTGTACTTAGAAAAAATCCAAATTTTTTTTTTTTTTTTTTCCGTTTTTTTTCTAAGTGTCTGATCGAGAGAAGGAAAAAGAGGTGATTTTTAGCCACTCTCGATTTTGTACTTAGAAAAAATCCAAATTTTATTTTTTTTTTTTCCGTTTTTTTTCTAAGTGTCTGATCGAGAGAAGGAAAAAGAGGTGATTTTTAGCCTCTCTCGATTTTGTACTTAGAAAAAACCCAATTTTTTTTTTTTTTTTCCGTTTTTTTTCTAAGTGTCTGATCGAGAGAAGGAAAAAGAGGTGATTTTTAGCCTCTCTCGATTTTGTACTTAGAAAAAATCCAAATTTTTTTTTTTTTTTTTTCCGTTTTTTTTCTAAGTGTCTGATCGAGAAAAGGAAAAAGAGGTGATTTTTAGCCTCTCTCGATTTTGTACTTAGAAAAAATCCAATTTTTTTTTTTTTTTTTTTCCGTTTTTTTTCTAAATGTCTGATCGAGAAAAGGAAAAAGAGGTGATTTTTAGCCCCCTCGATTTTGTACTTAGAAAAAATCCAAATTTTTTTTTTTTTTTTCCGTTTTTTTTCTAAGTGTCTGATCGAGAGAAGGAAAAAGAGGTGATTTTTAGCCACTCTCGATTTTGTACTTAGAAAAAATCCAAATTTTTTTTTTTTTTTTTTCCGCTTTTTTTCTAAGTGTCTGATCGAGAGAAGGAAAAAGAGGTGATTTTTAGCCTCTCTCAATTTTGTACTTAGAAAAAATCCATTTTTTTTTTTTTTTTTTTTCCGTTTTTTTTCTAAGTGTCTGATCGAGAAAAGGAAAAAGAGGTGATTTTTAGCCTCTCTCGATTTTGTACTTAGAAAAAATCCAAATTTTTTTTTTTTTTTTTTCCGTTTTTTTTCTAAGTGTCTGATCGAGAGAAGGAAAAAGAGGTGATTTTTAGCCACCCTCGATTTTGTACTTAGAAAAAATCCAAATTTTTTTTTTTTTTTTTCCGTTTGTTTTCTAAGTGTCTGATCGAGAGAAGGAAAAAGAGGTGATTTTTAGCCTCTCTCGATGTTGTACTTAGAAAAAATCCAATTTTTTTTTTTTTTTTTTCCGTTTTTTTTCTAAGTGTCTGATCGAGAAAAGGAAAAAGAGGTGATTTTTAGCCTCTCTCGATTTTGTACTTAGAAAAAATCCAATTTTTTTTTTTTTTTTTTCCCGTTTTTTTTCTAAGTGTCTGATCGAGAGAAGGAAAAAGAGGTGATTTTTAGCCACTCTCGATTTTGTACTTAGAAAAAATCCAAATTTTTTTTTTTTTTTTTTCCGTTTTTTTTTTAGTGTCTGATCGAGAGAAGGAAAAAGAGGTGATTTTTAGCATCTCTCTATTTTGTACTTAGAAAAAATCCAATTTTTTTTTTTTTTTTTCCGTTTTTTTTCTAAGTGTCTGATCGAGAAAAGGAAAAAGAGGTGATTTTTAGCCTCTCTCGATTTTGTACTTAGAAAAAATCCAAATTTTTTTTTTTTTTTTTCCGTTTTTTTTCTAAGTGTCCTATCGAGAGAAGGAAAAAGAGGTGATTTTTAGCCACTCTTGATTTTGTACTTAGAAAAAATCCAAATTTTTTTTTTTTTTTTTTCCGTTTTTTTTCTAAGTGTCTGATCGAGAGAAGGAAAAAGAGGTGATTTTTAGCCTCTCTCGATTTTGTACTTAGAAAAAATCAAATTTTTTTATTTTTTTTTTCATTTTTTTTTCTAAGTGTCTGATCGAGAGAAGGAAAAAGAGGTGATTTTTAGCCACTCTCGATTTTGTACTTAGAAAAAATCCAAATTTTTTTTTTTTTTTCCCCGTTTTTTTTCTAAGTGTCTGATCGAGAGAAGGAAAAAGAGGTGATTTTTAGCCACTCTCGATTTTGTACTTAGAAAAAATCCAAATTTTTTTATTTTTTTTTCCGTTTTTTTTCTAAGTGTCTGATCGAGAGAAGGAAAAAGAGGTGATTTTTAGCCTCTCTCGATTTTGTACTTAGAAAAAATCCAATTTTTTTTTTTTTTTTTTCATTTTTTTTTCTAAGTGTCTGATCGAGAGAAGGAAAAAGAGGTGATTTTTAGCCACTCTCGATTTTGTGCTTAGAAAAAATCCAAATTTTTTTTTTTTTTTTTTCCGTTTTTTTTCTAAGTGTCTGATCGAGAGAAGGAAAAAGAGGTGATTTTTAGCCACTCTCGATTTTGTACTTAGAAAAAATCCAAATTTTTTTTTTTTTTTTTTCCATTTTTTTTCTAAGTGTCTGAGCGAGAGAAGGAAAAAGAGGTGATTTTTAGCCTCTCTCGATTTTGTACTTAGAAAAAATCCAAATTTTTTTTTTTTTTTTTTCCGTTTTTTTTCTAAGTGTCTGATCGAGAAAAGGAAAAAGAGGTGATTTTTAGCCTCTCTCGATTTTGTACTTAGAAAAAATCCAAATTTTTTTTTTTTTTTTTTCCGTTTTTTTTCTAAGTGTCTGATCGAGAGAAGGAAAAAGAGGTGATTTTTAGCCACTCTCGATTTTGTACTTAGAAAAAATCCAAATTTTATTTTTTTTTTTTCCGTTTTTTTTCTAAGTGTCTGATCGAGAGAAGGAAAAAGAGGTGATTTTTAGCCTCTCTCGATTTTGTACTTAGAAAAAACCCAATTTTTTTTTTTTTTTTCCGTTTTTTTTCTAAGTGTCTGATCGAGAGAAGGAAAAAGAGGTGATTTTTAGCCTCTCTCGATTTTGTACTTAGAAAAAATCCAAATTTTTTTTTTTTTTTTTTCCGTTTTTTTTCTAAGTGTCTGATCGAGAAAAGGAAAAAGAGGTGATTTTTAGCCTCTCTCGATTTTGTACTTAGAAAAAATCCAATTTTTTTTTTTTTTTTTTTCCGTTTTTTTTCTAAATGTCTGATCGAGAAAAGGAAAAAGAGGTGATTTTTAGCCCCCTCGATTTTGTACTTAGAAAAAATCCAAATTTTTTTTTTTTTTTTCCGTTTTTTTTCTAAGTGTCTGATCGAGAGAAGGAAAAAGAGGTGATTTTTAGCCACTCTCGATTTTGTACTTAGAAAAAATCCAAATTTTTTTTTTTTTTTTTTCCGCTTTTTTTCTAAGTGTCTGATCGAGAGAAGGAAAAAGAGGTGATTTTTAGCCTCTCTCAATTTTGTACTTAGAAAAAATCCATTTTTTTTTTTTTTTTTTTTCCGTTTTTTTTCTAAGTGTCTGATCGAGAAAAGGAAAAAGAGGTGATTTTTAGCCTCTCTCGATTTTGTACTTAGAAAAAATCCAAATTTTTTTTTTTTTTTTTTCCGTTTTTTTTCTAAGTGTCTGATCGAGAGAAGGAAAAAGAGGTGATTTTTAGCCACTCTCGATTTTGTACTTAGAAAAAATCCAAATTTTTTTTTTTTTTTTTCCGTTTGTTTTCTAAGTGTCTGATCGAGAGAAGGAAAAAGAGGTGATTTTTAGCCTCTCTCGATGTTGTACTTAGAAAAAATCCAATTTTTTTTTTTTTTTTTTCCGTTTTTTTTCTAAGTGTCTGATCGAGAAAAGGAAAAAGAGGTGATTTTTAGCCTCTCTCGATTTTGTACTTAGAAAAAATCCAATTTTTTTTTTTTTTTTTTCCCGTTTTTTTTCTAAGTGTCTGATCGAGAGAAGGAAAAAGAGGTGATTTTTAGCCACTCTCGATTTTGTACTTAGAAAAAATCCAAATTTTTTTTTTTTTTTTTTCCGTTTTTTTTTTAGTGTCTGATCGAGAGAAGGAAAAAGAGGTGATTTTTAGCATCTCTCTATTTTGTACTTAGAAAAAATCCAATTTTTTTTTTTTTTTTTCCGTTTTTTTTCTAAGTGTCTGATCGAGAAAAGGAAAAAGAGGTGATTTTTAGCCTCTCTCGATTTTGTACTTAGAAAAAATCCAAATTTTTTTTTTTTTTTTTCCGTTTTTTTTCTAAGTGTCCTATCGAGAGAAGGAAAAAGAGGTGATTTTTAGCCACTCTCGATTTTGTACTTAGAAAAAATCCAATTTTTTTTTTTTTTTTTTCCCGTTTTTTTTTTAGTGTCTGATCGAGAGAAGGAAAAAGAGGTGATTTTTAGCCTCTCTCGATTTTGTACTTAGAAAAAAATCCAATTTTTTTTTTTTTTTTTTTTTTTTCTTGTTTTTTTTCTAAGTGTCTGATCGAGAGAAGGAAAAAGAGGTGATTTTTAGCCTCTCTCGATTTTGTACTTAGAAAAAATCCAAATTTTTTTTTTTTTTTTCCCGTTTTTTTTCTAAGTGTCTGATCGAGAAAAGGAAAAAGAGGTGATTTTTAGCCTCTCTCGATTTTGTACTTAGAAAAAATCCAAATTTTTTTTATTTTTTTTTTCCGTTTTTTTTCTAAGTGTCTGATCGAGAGAAGGAAAAAGAGGTGATTTTTAGCCACTCTCGATTTTGTACTTAGAAAAAATCCAAATTTTTTTTTTTTTTTTTTCCGTTTTTTTTCTAAGTGTCTGATCGAGAAAAGGAAAAAGAGGTGATTTTTAGCCTCTCTCGATTTTGTACTTAGAAAAAATCCAAATTTTTTTTTTTTTTTTTCCGTTTTTTTTCTAAGTCTGATCGAGAGAAGGAAAAAGAGGTGATTTTTAGCCACTCTCGATTTTGTACTTAGAAAAAATCCAATTTTTTTTTTTTTTTTTTTCCGTTTTTTTTCTAAGTGTCTGATCGAGAGAAGGAAAAAGAGGTGATTTTTAGCCTCTCTCGATTTTGTACTTAGAAAAAATCCAATTTTTTTTTTTTTTTTTTTCATTTTTTTTTCTAAGTGTCTGATCGAGAGAAGGAAAAAGAGGTGATTTTTAGCCACTCTCGATTTTGTACTTAGAAAAAATCCAAATTTTTTTTTTTTTTTTTTCCGTTTTTTTTCTAAGTGTCTGATCGAGAGAAGGAAAAAGAGGTGATTTTTAGCCACTCTCGATTTTGTACTTAGAAAAAATCCAATTTTTTTTTTTTTTTTTTCCGTTTTTTTTCTAAGTGTCTGATCGAGAGAAGGAAAAAGAGGTGATTTTTAGCCTCTCTCGATTTTGTACTTAAAAAAAATCCAAATTTTTTTTATTTTTTTTCCCGTTTTTTTTCTAAGTGTCTGATCGAGAAAAGGAAAAAGAGGTGATTTTTAGCCTCTCTCGATTTTGTACTTAGAAAAAATCCAAATTTTTTTTTTTTTTTTTTTCCGTTTTTTTTCTAAGTGTCTGATCAAGAAAAGGAAAAAGAGGTGATTTTTAGCCTCTCTCGATTTTGTACTTAGAAAAAATCCAAATTTTTTTTTTTTTTTTTTCCGTTTTTTTTCTAAGTGTCTGATCGAGAGAAGGAAAAAGAGGTGATTTTTAGCCTCTCTCGATTTTGTACTTAGAAAAAAATCCAATTTTTTTTTTTTTTTTTTTTTTTTCTTGTTTTTTTTCTAAGTGCCTGATCGAGAGAAGGAAAAAGAGGTGATTTTTAGCCTCTCTCGATTTTGTACTTAGAAAAAATCAAAAATTTTTTTTTTTTTTTTCCCGTTTTTTTTCTAAGTGTCTGATCGAGAGAAGGAAAAAGAGGTGATTTTTAGCCTCTCTCGATTTTGTACTTAAAAAAAATCCAAATTTTTTTTATTTTTTTTTCCGTTTTTTTTCTAAGTGTCTGATCGAGAAAAGGAAAAAGAGGTGATTTTTAGCCTCTCTCGATTTTGTCCTTAGAAAAAATCCAAATTTTTTTTTTTTTTTTTTTCCGTTTTTTTCTAAGTGTCTGATCGAGAGAAGGAAAAAGAGGTGATTTTTAGCCACTCTCGATTTTGTACTTAGAAAAAATCCAAATTTTTTTTTTTTTTTTTTCCGTTTTTTTTCTAAGTGTCTGATCGAGAGAAGGAAAAAGAGGTGATTTTTAGCCTCTCTCGATTTTGTACTTAGAAAAAATCCAATTTTTTTTTTTTTTTTTTTCTTTTTTTTTTCTAAGTGTCTGATCGAGAGAAGGAAAAAGAGGTGATTTTTAGCCACTCTCGATTTTGTACTTAGAAAAAATCCAAATTTTTTTTTTTTTTTTTTCCGTTTTTTTTCTAAGTGTCTGATCGAGAGAAGGAAAAAGAGGTGATTTTTAGCCACTCTCGATTTTGTACTTAGAAAAAATCCAATTTTTTTTTTTTTTTTTCCCGTTTTTTTTCTAAGTGTCTGATCGAGAGAAGGAAAAAGAGGTGATTTTTAGCCTCTCTCGATTTTGTACTTAAAAAAAATCCAAATTTTTTTTATTTTTTTTCCCGTTTTTTTTCTAAGTGTCTGATCGAGAAAAGGAAAAAGAGGTGATTTTTAGCCTCTCTCGATTTTGTACTTAGAAAAAATCCAAATTTTTTTTTTTTTTTTTTTCCGTTTTTTTTCTAAGTGTCTGATCGAGAAAAGGAAAAAGAGGTGATTTTTAGCCTCTCTCGATTTTGTACTTAGAAAAAATCCAAATTTTTTTTTTTTTTTTTTCCGTTTTTTTTCTAAGTGTCTGATCGAGAGAAGGAAAAAGAGGTGATTTTTAGCCTCTCTCGATTTTGTACTTAGAAAAACATCCAATTTTTTTTTTTTTTTTTTTTTTTTTCTTGTTTTTTTTCTAAGTGCCTGATCGAGAGAAGGAAAAAGAGGTGATTTTTAGCCTCTCTCGATTTTGTACTTAGAAAAAATCCAAATTTTTTTTTTTTTTTTCCCGTTTTTTTTCTAAGTGTCTGATCGAGAGAAGGAAAAAGAGGTGATTTTTAGCCTCTCTCGATTTTGTACTTACAAAAAATCCAAATTTTTTTAATTTTTTTTTCCGTTTTTTTTCTAAGTGTCTGATCGAGAAAAGGAAAAAGAGGTGATTTTTAGCCTCTCTCGATTTTGTACTTAGAAAAAATCCAAATTTTTTTAATTTTTTTTTTCCGTTTTTTTTCTAAGTGTCTGATCGAGAGAAGGAAAAAGAGGTGATTTTTAGCCACTCTCGATTTTGTACTTAGAAAAAATCCAAATTTTTTTTTTTTTTTTTTCCGTTTTTTTTCTAAGTGTCTGATCGAGAAAAGGAAAAAGAGGTGATTTTTAGCTTCTCTCGATTTTGTACTTAGAAAAAATCCAAATATTTTTTTTTTTTTTTCCGTTTTTTTTCTAAGTCTGATCGAGAGAAGGAAAAAGAGGTGATTTTTAGCCACTCTCGAGTTTGTACTTAGAAAAAATCCAAATTTTTTTTTGTTTTTTTCCGTTTTTTTTCTAAGTGTCTGATCGAGAGAAGGAAAAAGAGGTGATTTTTAGCCACTCTCGATTTTGTACTTAGAAAAAATCCAAATTTTTTTATTTTTTTTTCCGTTTTTTTTCTAAGTGTCTGATCGAGAGAAGGAAAAAGAGGTGATTTTTAGCCTCTCTCGATTTTGTACTAAGAAAAAATCCAAATTTTTTTTTTTTTTTTTTCCGTTTTTTTTCTAAGTGTCTGATCGAGAGAAGGAAAAAGAGGTGATTTTTAGCCTCTCTCGATTTTGTACTTAGAAAAAATCCAATTTTTTTTTTTTTTTTTTCATTTTTTTTTCTAAGTGTCTGATCGAGAGAAGGAAAAAGAGGTGATTTTTAGCCACTCTCGATTTTGTACTTAGAAAAAATCCAAATTTTTTTTTTTTTTTTTTCCGTTTTTTTTCTAAGTGTCTGATCGAGAGAAGGAAAAAGAGGTGATTTTTAGCCACTCTCGATTTTGTACTTAGAAAAAATCCAAATTTTTTTTTTTTTTTTTTCCGTTTTTTTTCTAAGTGTCTGATCGAGAGAAGGAAAAAGAGGTGATTTTTAGCCTCTCTCGATTTTGTACTAAGAAAAAATCCAAATTTTATTTTTTATTTTTTTCCGTTTTTTTTCTAAGTGTCTGATCGAGAAAAGGAAAAAGAGGTGATTTTTAGCCTCTCTCGATTTTGTACTTAGAAAAAATCAAATATTTTTTTTTTTTTTTTCATTTTTTTTTCTAAGTGTCTGATCGAGAGAAGGAAAAAGAGGTGATTTTTAGCCACTCTCGATTTTGTACTTAGAAAAAATCCCAATTTTTTTTTTTTTTTTTCCGTTTTTTTTCTAAGTGTCTGATCGAGAGAAGGAAAAAGAGGTGATTTTTAGCCACTCTTGATTTTGTACTTAGAAAAAATCCAAATTTTTTTTTTTTTTTTTTCCGTTTTTTTTCTAAGTGTCTGATCGAGAGAAGGAAAAAGAGGTGATTTTTAGCCTCTCTCGATTTTGTACTTAGAAAAAATCAAATTTTTTTTTTTTTTTTTTCATTTTTTTTTCTAAGTGTCTGATCGAGAGAAGGAAAAAGAGGTGATTTTTAGCCACTCTCGATTTTGTACTTAGAAAAAATCCAAATTTTTTTTTTTTTTTCCCCGTTTTTTTCTAAGTGTCTGATCGAGAGAAGGAAAAAGAGGTGATTTTTAGCCACTCTCGATTTTGTACTTAGAAAAAATCCAAATTTTTTTATTTTTTTTTCCGTTTTTTTTCTAAGTGTCTGATCGAGAGAAGGAAAAAGAGGTGATTTTTAGCCTCTCTCGATTTTGTACTTAGAAAAAATCCAATTTTTTTTTTTTTTTTTTCATTTTTTTTTCTAAGTGTCTGATCGAGAGAAGGAAAAAGAGGTGATTTTTAGCCACTCTCGATTTTGTGCTTAGAAAAAATCCAAATTTTTTTTTTTTTTTTTTCCGTTTTTTTTCTAAGTGTCTGATCGAGAGAAGGAAAAAGAGGTGATTTTTAGCCACTCTCGATTTTGTACTTAGAAAAAATCCAAATTTTTTTTTTTTTTTTTTCCATTTTTTTTCTAAGTGTCTGAGCGAGAGAAGGAAAAAGAGGTGATTTTTAGCCTCTCTCGATTTTGTACTTAGAAAAAATCCAAATTTTTTTTTTTTTTTTTTCCGTTTTTTTTCTAAGTGTCTGATCGAGAAAAGGAAAAAGAGGTGATTTTTAGCCTCTCTCGATTTTGTACTTAGAAAAAATCCAAATTTTTTTTTTTTTTTTTTCCGTTTTTTTCTAAGTGTCTGATCGAGAGAAGGAAAAAGAGGTGATTTTTAGCCACTCTCGATTTTGTACTTAGAAAAAATCAAATTTTATTTTTTTTTTTCCGTTTTTTTTCTAAGTGTCTGATCGAGAGAGGAAAAAGAGGTGATTTTTAGCCTCTCTCGATTTTGTACTTAGAAAAAACCCAATTTTTTTTTTTTTTTTTCCGTTTTTTTTCTAAGTGTCTGATCGAGAGAAGGAAAAAGAGGTGATTTTTAGCCTCTCTCGATTTTGTACTTAGAAAAAATCCAAATTTTTTTTTTTTTTTTTCCGTTTTTTTTCTAAGTGTCTGATCGAGAAAAGGAAAAAGAGGTGATTTTTAGCCCTCTCTCGATTTTGTACTTAGAAAAAATCCCAATTTTTTTTTTTTTTTTTTCGTTTTTTTTCTAATGTCTGATCGAGAAAAGGAAAAAGAGGTGATTTTTAGCCCCCTCGATTTTGTACTTAGAAAAAATCCAAATTTTTTTTTTTTTTTTCCGTTTTTTTTCTAAGTGTCTGATCGAGAGAAGGAAAAAGAGGTGATTTTTAGCCACTCTCGATTTTGTACTTAGAAAAAATCCAAATTTTTTTTTTTTTTTTTCCGCTTTTTTTCTAAGTGTCTGATCGAGAGAAGGAAAAAGAGGTGATTTTTAGCCTCTCTCAATTTTGTACTTAGAAAAAATCCAATTTTTTTTTTTTTTTTTTCCGTTTTTTTTCTAAGTGTCTGATCGAGAAAAGGAAAAAGAGGTGATTTTTAGCCTCTCTCGATTTTGTACTTAGAAAAAATCCAAATTTTTTTTTTTTTTTTTTCCGTTTTTTTTCTAAGTGTCTGATCGAGAGAAGGAAAAAGAGGTGATTTTTAGCCACTCTCGATTTTGTACTTAGAAAAAATCCAAATTTTTTTTTTTTTTTTTCCGTTTTTTTTCTAAGTGTCTGATCGAGAGAAGGAAAAAGAGGTGATTTTTAGCATCTCTCGATGTTGTACTTAGAAAAAATCCAATTTTTTTTTTTTTTTTTCCGTTTTTTTTCTAAGTGTCTGATCGAGAAAAGGAAAAAGAGGTGATTTTTAGCCTCTCTCGATTTTGTACTTAGAAAAAATCCAATTTTTTTTTTTTTTTTCCCGTTTTTTTTCTAAGTGTCCTATCGAGAGAAGGAAAAAGAGGTGATTTTTAGCCACTCTCGATTTTGTACTTAGAAAAAATCCAAATTTTTTTTTTTTTTTTCCGTTTTTTTTTAGTGTCTGATCGAGAGAAGGAAAAAGAGGTGATTTTTAGCCTCTCTCTATTTTGTACTTAGAAAAAAATCCAATTTTTTTTTTTTTTTTTTTTCTGTTTTTTTTCTAAGTGTCTGATCGAGAGAAGGAAAAAGAGGTGATTTTTAGCCTCTCTCGATTTTGTACTTAGAAAAAATCCAAATTTTTTTTTTTTTTTTTTTCCGTTTTTTTTCTAAGTGTCCTATCGAGAGAAGGAAAAAGAGGTGATTTTTAGCCACTCTCGATTTTGTACTTAGAAAAATCCAATTTTTTTTTTTTTTTTTTCCCCGTTTTTTTTTTAGTGTCTGATCGAGAGAAGGAAAAAGAGGTGATTTTTTAGCCTCTCTCGATTTTGTACTTAGAAAAAAATCCAATTTTTTTTTTTTTTTTTTTTTTTTTTTCTTGTTTTTTTCTAAGTGTCTGATCGAGAGAAGGAAAAAGAGGTGATTTTTAG
>NW_026908159.1:0-53181 GCF_033978785.1 Entelurus aequoreus | reverse complement strand
GAAAAAAAAATGAAAAAAAAAAAAAAAAATTGCATTTTTTCTAAGTACAAAATCGAGAGAGGCTAAAAATCACCTCTCTTTCCTTCTCTCGATCAGACACTTAGAAAAAAAACGGAAAAAAAAAAAAAAAAATTTGGATTTTTTCTAAGTACAAAATCGAGAGTGGCTAAAAATCACCTCTTTTTCCTTCTCTCGATCAGACACTTAGAAAAAAAAATGAAAAAAAAAAAAAAAAAATTGGATTTTTTCTAAGTACAAAATCGAGAGAGGCTAAAGATCACCTCTTTTTCCTTCTCTCGATCAGACACTTAGAAAAAAAACGGAAAAAAAAAAAAAAAAAATTTGGATTTTTTCTAAGTACAAATCGAGAGTGGCTAAAAATCACCTCTTTTTCCTTCTCTCGATCAGACACTTAGAAAAAAAACGGAAAAAAAAAAAAAATAAATTTGGATTTTTTCTAAGTCCAAAATCGAGAGAGGCTAAAAATCACCTCTTTTTCCTTTTCTCGATCAGACACTTAGAAAAAAAACGGAAAAAAAAAAAAAAAAAATTTGGATTTTTTCTAAGTACAAAATCGAGAGAGGCTAAAAATCACCTCTTTTTCCTTCTCTCGATCAGACACTTAGAAAAAAAACGGGAAAAAAAAAAAAAAAAAATTGGATTTTTTCTAAGTACAAAATCGAGAGTGGCTAAAAATCACCTCTTTTTCCTTCTCTCGATCAGACACTTAGAAAAAAAACGGAAAAAAAAAAAAAAAAAATTTGGATTTTTTCTAAGTACAAAATCGAGAGTGGCTAAAAATCACCTCTTTTTCCTTCTCTCGATCAGACACTTAGAAAAAAAAATGAAAAAAAAAAAAAAAAATTGGATTTTTTCTAAGTACAAAATCGAGAGAGGCTAAAAATCACCTCTTTTTCCTTTTCTCGATCAGACACTTAGAAAAAAAACGGAAAAAAAAAAAAAAAAAATTTGGATTTTTTCTAAGTACAAAATCGAGAGAGGCTAAAAATCACCTCTTTTTCCTTTTCTCGATCAGACACTTAGAAAAAAAACGGAAAAAAAAAAAAAAAAATTTGGATTTTTTCTAAGTACAAAATCGAGAGAGGCTAAAAATCACCTCTTTTTCCTTCTCTCGATCAGACACTTAGAAAAAAAACGGAAAAAAAAAAATAAAAAATTTGGATTTTTTCTAAGTACAAATCGAGAGTGGCTAAAAAATCACCTCTTTTTCCTTCTCTCGATCAGACACTTAGAAAAAAAACGGAAAAAAAAAAAAAAAAAATTTGGATTTTTTCTAAGTACAAAATCGAGAGAGGCTAAAAATCACCTCTTTTTCCTTTTCTCGATCAGACACTTAGAAAAAAAAATGAAAAAAAAAAAAAAAATTGGATTTTTTCTAAGTACAAAATCGAGAGAGGCTAAAAATCACCTCTTTTTCCTTCTCTCGATCAGACACTTAGAAAAAAAAACGGAAAAAAAAAAAAAAAAATTTGGATTTTTTCTAAGTACAAAATCGAGAGTGGCTAAAAATCACCTCTTTTTCCTTCTCTCGATCAGACACTTAGAAAAAAAAACGGAAAAAAAAAAAAAAAAAATTGGATTTTTTCTAAGTACAAAATCGAGAGAGGCTAAAATCAGCTCTTTTTCCTTTTCTCGATCAGACACTTAGAAAAAAAATGGAAAAAAAAAAAAAAAAATTTGGATTTTTTCTAAGTACAAAATCGAGAGTGGCTAAAAATCACCTCTTTTTCCTTCTCTCGATCAGACAATTAGAAAAAAAAATGAAAAAAAAATAAAAAAAATTGATTTTTTTCTAAGTACAAAATCGAGAGTGGCTAAAAATCACCTCTTTTTCCTTCTCTCGATCAGACACTTAGAAAAAAAACGGAAAAAAAAAAAAAAAACATTTGGATTTTTTCTAAGTACAAAATCGAGAGTGGCTAAAAATCACCTCTTTTTCCTTCTCTCGATCAGACACTTAGAAAAAAAATGAAAAAAAAAAAAAAAAAATTGCATTTTTTCTAAGTACAAAATCGAGAGAGGCTAAAAATCACCTCTTTTTCCTTCTCTCGATCAGACACTTAGAAAAAAAAACGGAAAAAAAAAAAAAAAAATTTTGGATTTTTTCTAAGTACAAAATCGAGAGTGGCTAAAAATCACCTCTTTTTCCTTCTCTCGATCAGACACTTAGAAAAAAAAATGAAAAAAAAAAAAAAAAATTGGATTTTTTCTAAGTACAAAATCGAGAGAGGCTAAAAATCACCTCTTTTTCCTTCTCTCGATCAGACACTTAGAAAAAAAACGGAAAAAAAAAAAAAAAAAAATTGGATTTTTTCTAAGTACAAAATCGAGAGTGGCTAAAAATCAACTCTTTTTCCTTCTCTCGATCAGACACTTAGAAAAAAAAATGAAAAAAAAAAAAAACAATTGCATTTTTTCTAAGTACAAAATCGAGAGAGGCTAAAAATCACCTCTTTTTCCTTCTCTCGATCAGACACTTAGAAAAAAAACGGAAAAAAAAAAAAAAAAATTTGGATTTTTTCTAAGTACAAAATCGAGAGTGGCTAAAATCACCTCTTTTTCCTTCTCTCGATCAGACACTTAGAAAAAAAAATGAAAAAAAAAAAAAAAAAATTGGATTTTTTCTAAGTACAAAATCGAGAGAGGCTAAAAATCACCTCTTTTTCCTTCTCTCGATCAGACACTTAGAAAAAAAACGGAAAAAAAAAAAAAAAAAATTTGGATTTTTTCTAAGTACAAAATCGAGAGAGGCTAAAAATCACCTCTTTTTCCTTTTCTCGATCAGACACTTAGAAAAAAAACGGAAAAAAAAAAAAAAAAAATTTGGATTTTCTCTAAGTACAAAATCGAGAGAGGCTAAAAATCACCTCTTTTTCCTTCTCTCGATCAGACACTTAGAAAAAAAACGGAAAAAAAAAAATAAAAAAATTTGGATTTTTTCTAAGTACAAAATCGAGAGTGGCTAAAAATCACCTCTTTTTCCTTCTCTCGATCAGACACTTAGAAAAAAACGGAAAAAAAAAAAAAAAAAAATTTGGATTTTTTTAAGTACAAAATCGAGAGAGGCTAAAAATCACCTCTTTTTCCTTCTCTCGATCAGACACTTAGAAAAAAAACGGAAAAAAAAAAATAAAAAAATTTGGATTTTTTCTAAGTACAAAATCGAGAGTGGCTAAAAATCACCTCTTTTTCCTTCTCTCGATCAGACACTTAGAAAAAAAACGGAAAAAAAAAAAAAAAAAAAATTTGGATTTTTTTAAGTACAAAATCGAGAGAGGCTAAAAATCACCTCTTTTTCCTTTTCTCGATCAGACACTTAGAAAAAAAAATGAAAAAAAAAAAAAAAATTGGATTTTTTCTAAGTACAAAATCGAGAGAGGCTAAAAATCACCTCTTTTTCCTTCTCTCGATCAGACACTTAGAAAAAAAAACGGAAAAAAAAAAAAAAAAACATTGGATTTTTTCTAAGTACAAAATCGAGAGTGGCTAAAAATCACCTCTTTTTCCTTCTCTCGATCAGACACTTAGAAAAAAAACGGAAAAAAAAAAAAAAAAATTGGATTTTTTCTAAGTACAAAATCGAGAGAGGCTAAAAATCACCTCTTTTTCCTTTTCTCGATCAGACACTTAGAAAAAAAATGGAAAAAAAAAAAAAAAATTGGATTTTTTCTAAGTACAAAATCGAGAGAGGCTAAAAATCACCTCTTTTTCCTTCTCTCGATCAGACACTTAGAAAAAAAACGGAAAAAAAAAAAAAAAAAAATTGGATTTTTTCTAAGTACAAAATCGAGAGTGGCTAAAAATCAACTCTTTTTCCTTCTCTCGATCAGACACTTAGAAAAAAAAATGAAAAAAAAAAAAAACAATTGCATTTTTTCTAAGTACAAAATCGAGAGAGGCTAAAAATCACCTCTTTTTCCTTCTCTCGATCAGACACTTAGAAAAAAAACGGAAAAAAAAAAAAAAAAAATTTGGATTTTTTCTAAGTACAAAATCGAGAGTGGCTAAAATCACCTCTTTTTCCTTCTCTCGATCAGACACTTAGAAAAAAAAAATGAAAAAAAAAAAAAAAAGTTGGATTTTTTCTAAGTACAAAATCGAGAGAGGCTAAAAATCACCTCTTTTTCCTTCTCTCGATCAGACACTTAGAAAAAAAACGGAAAAAAAAAAAAAAAAAATTTGGATTTTTTCTAAGTACAAAATCGAGAGTGGCTAAAAATCACCTCTTTTTCCTTCTCTCGATCAGACACTTAGAAAAAAAAATGAAAAAAAAAAAAAAAAAATTGGATTTTTTCTAAGTACAAAATCGAGAGAGGCTAAAAATCACCTCTTTTTCCTTCTCTCGATCAGACACTTAGAAAAAAAACGGAAAAAAAAAAAAAAAAATTTGGATTTTTTCTAAGTACAAAATCGAGAGAGGCTAAAAATCACCTCTTTTTCCTTTTCTCGATCAGACACTTAGAAAAAAAACGGAAAAAAAAAAAAAAAAAATTTGGATTTTCTCTAAGTACAAAATCGAGAGAGGCTAAAAATCACCTCTTTTTCCTTCTCTCGATCAGACACTTAGAAAAAAAACGGAAAAAAAAAAATAAAAAAATTTGGATTTTTTCTAAGTACAAAATCGAGAGTGGCTAAAAATCACCTCTTTTTCCTTCTCTCGATCAGACACTTAGAAAAAAAACGGAAAAAAAAAAAAAAAAAAATTTGGATTTTTTTTAAGTACAAAATCGAGAGAGGCTAAAAATCACCTCTTTTTCCTTCTCTCGATCAGACACTTAGAAAAAAAACGGAAAAAAAAAAATAAAAAAATTTGGATTTTTTCTAAGTACAAAATCGAGAGTGGCTAAAAATCACCTCTTTTTCCTTCTCTCGATCAGACACTTAGAAAAAAAACGGAAAAAAAAAAAAAAAAAAATTTGGATTTTTTTTAAGTACAAAATCGAGAGAGGCTAAAAATCACCTCTTTTTCCTTTTCTCGATCAGACACTTAGAAAAAAAAATGAAAAAAAAAAAAAAAAATTGGATTTTTTCTAAGTACAAAATCGAGAGAGGCTAAAAATCACCTCTTTTTCCTTCTCTCGATCAGACACTTAGAAAAAAAACGGAAAAAAAAAAAAAAAAACATTTGGATTTTTTCTAAGTACAAAATCGAGAGTGGCTAAAAATCACCTCTTTTTCCTTCTCTCGATCAGACACTTAGAAAAAAAACGGAAAAAAAAAAAAAAAAAATTTGATTTTTTCTAAGTACAAAATCGAGAGAGGCTAAAAATCACCTCTTTTTCCTTTTCTCGATCAGACACTTAGAAAAAAAATGGAAAAAAAAAAAAAAAAAATTTGGATTTTTTCTAAGTACAAAATCGAGAGTGGCTAAAAATCACCTCTTTTTCCTTCTCTCGATCAGACACTTAGAAAAAAAAATGAAAAAAAAAAAAAAAAATTGGATTTTTTCTAAGTACAAAATCGAGAGAGGCTAAAAATCACCTCTTTTTCCTTCTCTCGATCAGACACTTAGAAAAAAAACGGAAAAAAAAAAAAAAAAAATTTGGATTTTTTCTAAGTACAAAATCGAGAGTGGCTAAAAATCACCTCTTTTTCCTTCTCTCGATCAGACACTTAGAAAAAAAAACGGAAAAAAAAAAAAAAAAATTGGATTTTTTCTAAGTACAAAATCGAGAGTGGCTAAAAATCACCTCTTTTTCCTTCTCTCGATCAGACACTTAGAAAAAAAAATGAAAAAAAAAAAAAAAAATTGCATTTTTTCTAAGTACAAAATCGAGAGAGGCTAAAAATCACCTCTTTTTCCTTCTCTCGATCAGACACTTAGAAAAAAACGGAAAAAAAAAAAAAAAAAATTTGGATTTTTTCTAAGTACAAAATCGAGAGTGGCTAAAAATCACCTCTTTTTCCTTCTCTCGATCAGACACTTAGAAAAAAAAAAGAAAAAAAAAAAAAAAAATTGGATTTTTTCTAAGTACAAAATCGAGAGAGGCTAAAAATCACCTCTTTTTCCTTCTTTCGATCAGACACTTAGAAAAAAAAACGGAAAAAAAAAAAAAAAAATTTGGATTTTTTCTAAGTACAAAATCGAGAGTGGCTAAAAATCACCTCTTTTTCCTTCTCTCGATCAGACACTTAGAAAAAAAAATGAAAAAAAAAAAAAAAAATTGCATTTTTTCTAAGTACAAAATCGAGAGAGGCTAAAAATCACCTCTCTTTCCTTCTCTCGATCAGACACTTAGAAAAAAAAACGGAAAAAAAAAAAAAAAAATTTGGATTTTTTCTAAGTACAAAATCGAGAGTGGCTAAAAATCACCTCTTTTTCCTTCTCTCGATCAGACACTTAGAAAAAAAAATGAAAAAAAAAAAAAAAAATTGGATTTTTTCTAAGTACAAAATCGAGAGAGGCTAAAGATCACCTCTTTTTCCTTCTCTCGATCAGACACTTAGAAAAAAAAACGGAAAAAAAAAAAAAAAAATTTGGATTTTTTCTAAGTACAAAATCGAGAGTGGCTAAAAATCACCTCTTTTTCCTTCTCTCGATCAGACACTTAGAAAAAAAACGGAAAAAAAAAAAAAAATAAATTTGGATTTTTTCTAAGTCCAAAATCGAGAGAGGCTAAAAATCACCTCTTTTTCCTTTTCTCGATCAGACACTTAGAAAAAAAACGGAAAAAAAAAAAAAAAAAATTTGGATTTTTTCTAAGTACAAAATCGAGAGAGGCTAAAAATCACCTCTTTTTCCTTCTCTCGATCAGACACTTAGAAAAAAAACGGGAAAAAAAAAAAAAAAAATTGGATTTTTTCTAAGTACAAAATCGAGAGTGGCTAAAAATCACCTCTTTTTCCTTCTCTCGATCAGACACTTAGAAAAAAAACGGAAAAAAAAAAAAAAAAAATTTGGATTTTTTCTAAGTACAAAATCGAGAGTGGCTAAAAATCACCTCTTTTTCCTTCTCTCGATCAGACACTTAGAAAAAAAAATGAAAAAAAAAAAAAAAAATTGGATTTTTTCTAAGTACAAAATCGAGAGAGGCTAAAAATCACCTCTTTTTCCTTTTCTCGATCAGACACTTAGAAAAAAAACGGAAAAAAAAAAAAAAAAAAAATTTGGATTTTTTCTAAGTACAAAATCGAGAGAGGCTAAAAATCACCTCTTTTTCCTTTTCTCGATCAGACACTTAGAAAAAAAACGGAAAAAAAAAAAAAAAAAAATTTGGATTTTTTCTAAGTACAAAATCGAGAGAGGCTAAAAATCACCTCTTTTTCCTTCTCTCGATCAGACACTTAGAAAAAAAACGGAAAAAAAAAAATAAAAAATTTGGATTTTTTCTAAGTACAAAATCGAGAGTGGCTAAAAATCACCTCTTTTTCCTTCTCTCGATCAGACACTTAGAAAAAAAACGGAAAAAAAAAAAAAAAAAAATTTGGATTTTTTCTAAGTACAAAATCGAGAGAGGCTAAAAATCACCTCTTTTTCCTTTTCTCGATCAGACACTTAGAAAAAAAATGAAAAAAAAAAAAAAAAAATTGGATTTTTTCTAAGTACAAAATCGAGAGAGGCTAAAAATCACCTCTTTTTCCTTCTCTCGATCAGACACTTAGAAAAAAAACGGAAAAAAAAAAAAAAAAATTTGGATTTTTTCTAAGTACAAAATCGAGAGTGGCTAAAAATCACCTCTTTTTCCTTCTCTCGATCAGACACTTAGAAAAAAAAACGGAAAAAAAAAAAAAAAAAAATTGGATTTTTTCTAAGTACAAAATCGAGAGAGGCTAAAAATCAGCTCTTTTTCCTTTTCTCGATCAGACACTTAGAAAAAAAATGGAAAAAAAAAAAAAAAAAATTTGGATTTTTTCTAAGTACAAAATCGAGAGTGGCTAAAAATCACCTCTTTTTCCTTCTCTCGATCAGACAATTAGAAAAAAAAATGAAAAAAAAATAAAAAAATTGGATTTTTTCTAAGTACAAAATCGAGAGTGGCTAAAAATCACCTCTTTTTCCTTCTCTCGATCAGACACTTAGAAAAAAAACGGAAAAAAAAAAAAAAAAACATTTGGATTTTTTCTAAGTACAAAATCGAGAGTGGCTAAAAATCACCTCTTTTTCCTTCTCTCGATCAGACACTTAGAAAAAAAAATGAAAAAAAAAAAAAAAAAATTGCATTTTTTCTAAGTACAAAATCGAGAGAGGCTAAAAATCACCTCTTTTTCCTTCTCTCGATCAGACACTTAGAAAAAAAACGGAAAAAAAAAAAAAAAAATTTTGGATTTTTTCTAAGTACAAAATCGAGAGTGGCTAAAAATCACCTCTTTTTCCTTCTCTCGATCAGACACTTAGAAAAAAAAATGAAAAAAAAAAAAAAAAATTGGATTTTTTCTAAGTACAAAATCGAGAGAGGCTAAAAATCACCTCTTTTTCCTTCTCTCGATCAGACACTTAGAAAAAAAACGGAAAAAAAAAAAAAAAAAAATTGGATTTTTTCTAAGTACAAAATCGAGAGTGGCTAAAAAATCAACTCTTTTTCCTTCTCTCGATCAGACACTTAGAAAAAAAATGAAAAAAAAAAAAAACAATTGCATTTTTTCTAAGTACAAAATCGAGAGAGGCTAAAAATCACCTCTTTTTCCTTCTCTCGATCAGACACTTAGAAAAAAAACGGAAAAAAAAAAAAAAAAAATTTGGATTTTTTCTAAGTACAAAATCGAGAGTGGCTAAAATCACCTCTTTTTCCTTCTCTCGATCAGACACTTAGAAAAAAAAATGAAAAAAAAAAAAAAAAGTTGGATTTTTTCTAAGTACAAAATCGAGAGAGGCTAAAAATCACCTCTTTTTCCTTCTCTCGATCAGACACTTAGAAAAAAAAACGGAAAAAAAAAAAAAAAAAATTTGGATTTTTTCTAAGTACAAAATCGAGAGTGGCTAAAAATCACCTCTTTTTCCTTCTCTCGATCAGACACTTAGAAAAAAAAATGAAAAAAAAAAAAAAAAATTGGATTTTTTCTAAGTACAAAATCGAGAGAGGCTAAAAATCACCTCTTTTTCCTTCTCTCGATCAGACACTTAGAAAAAAAACGGAAAAAAAAAAAAAAAATTTGGATTTTTTCTAAGTACAAAATCGAGAGAGGCTAAAAATCACCTCTTTTTCCTTTTCTCGATCAGACACTTAGAAAAAAAACGGAAAAAAAAAAAAAAAAAATTTGGATTTTTTCTAAGTACAAAATCGAGAGAGGCTAAAAATCACCTCTTTTTCCTTCTCTCGATCAGACACTTAGAAAAAAAACGGAAAAAAATAAATAAAAAAATTTGGATTTTTTCTAAGTACAAAATCGAGAGTGGCTAAAAATCACCTCTTTTTCCTTCTCTCGATCAGACACTTAGAAAAAAAACGGAAAAAAAAAAAAAAAAAAATTTGGATTTTTTTTAAGTACAAAATCGAGAGAGGCTAAAATCACCTCTTTTTCCTTTTCTCGATCAGACACTTAGAAAAAAAAATGAAAAAAAAAAAAAAAAATTGGATTTTTTCTAAGTACAAAATCGAGAGAGGCTAAAAATCACCTCTTTTTCCTTCTCTCGATCAGACACTTAGAAAAAAAACGGAAAAAAAAAAAAAAAACATTTGGATTTTTTCTAAGTACAAAATCGAGAGTGGCTAAAAATCACCTCTTTTTCCTTCTCTCGATCAGACACTTAGAAAAAAAACGGAAAAAAAAAAAAAAAAAAATTGGATTTTTTCTAAGTACAAAATCGAGAGAGGCTAAAAATCACCTCTTTTTCCTTTTCTCGATCAGACACTTAGAAAAAAAATGGAAAAAAAAAAAAAAAAATTTGGATTTTTTCTAAGTACAAAATCGAGAGTGGCTAAAAATCACCTCTTTTTCCTTCTCTCGATCAGACACTTAGAAAAAAAAATGAAAAAAAAAAAAAAAAAATTGGATTTTTTCTAAGTACAAAATCGAGAGAGGCTAAAAATCACCTCTTTTTCCTTCTCTCGATCAGACACTTAGAAAAAAAACGGAAAAAAAAAAAAAAAAATTTGGATTTTTTCTAAGTACAAAATCGAGAGTGGCTAAAAATCACCTCTTTTTCCTTCTCTCGATCAGACACTTAGAAAAAAAACGGGAAAAAAAAAAAAAAAATTTGGATTTTTTCTAAGTACAAAATCGAGAGTGGCTAAAAATCACCTCTTTTTCCTTCTCTCGATCAGACACTTAGAAAAAAAAAAGAAAAAAAAAAAAAAAAATTGCATTTTTTCTAAGTACAAAATCGAGAGAGGCTAAAAATCACCTCTTTTTCCTTCTCTCGATCAGACACTTAGAAAAAAAAAACGGAAAAAAAAAAAAAAAAAATTTGGATTTTTTCTAAGTACAAAATCGAGAGTGGCTAAAAATCACCTCTTTTTCCTTCTCTCGATCAGACACTTAGAAAAAAAAAAGAAAAAAAAAAAAAAAAATTGGATTTTTTCTAAGTACAAAATCGAGAGAGGCTAAAAATCACCTCTTTTTCCTTCTTTCGATCAGACACTTAGAAAAAAAACGGAAAAAAAAAAAAAAAAATTTGGATTTTTTCTAAGTACAAAATCGAGAGTGGCTAAAAATCACCTCTTTTTCCTTCTCTCGATCAGACACTTAGAAAAAAAAATGAAAAAAAAAAAAAAAAAATTGCATTTTTTCTAAGTACAAAATCGAGAGAGGCTAAAAATCACCTCTCTTTCCTTCTCTCGATCAGACACTTAGAAAAAAAACGGAAAAAAAAAAAAAAAAATTTGGATTTTTTCTAAGTACAAAATCGAGAGTGGCTAAAAATCACCTCTTTTTCCTTCTCTCGATCAGACACTTAGAAAAAAAAAAGAAAAAAAAAAAAAAAAATTGGATTTTTTCTAAGTACAAAATCGAGAGAGGCTAAAGATCACCTCTTTTTCCTTCTCTCGATCAGACACTTAGAAAAAAAAACGGAAAAAAAAAAAAAAAAAAATTTGGATTTTTTTCTAAGTACAAAATCGAGAGTGGCTAAAAATCACCTCTTTTTCCTTCTCTCGATCAGACACTTAGAAAAAAAACGGAAAAAAAAAATAAAAATAAATTTGGATTTTTTCTAAGTACAAAATCGAGAGAGGCTAAAAATCACCTCTTTTTCCTTTTCTCGATCAGACACTTAGAAAAAAAAACGGAAAAAAAAAAAAAAAAAATTTGGATTTTTTCTAAGTACAAAATCGAGAGAGGCTAAAAATCACCTCTTTTTCCTTCTCTCGATCAGACACTTAGAAAAAAAACGGGAAAAAAAAAAAAAAAATTTGGATTTTTTCTAAGTACAAAATCGAGAGTGGCTAAAAATCACCTCTTTTTCCTTCTCTCGATCAGACACTTAGAAAAAAAACGGAAAAAAAAAAAAAAAAAAATTTGGATTTTTTCTAAGTACAAAATCGAGAGTGGCTAAAATCACCTCTTTTTCCTTCTCTCGATCAGACACTTAGAAAAAAAAATGAAAAAAAAAAAAAAAAGTTGGATTTTTTCTAAGTACAAAATCGAGAGAGGCTAAAAATCACCTCTTTTTCCTTCTCTCGATCAGACACTTAGAAAAAAAACGGAAAAAAAAAAAAAAAAAATTTGGATTTTTTCTAAGTACAAAATCGAGAGTGGCTAAAAATCACCTCTTTTTCCTTCTCTCGATCAGACACTTAGAAAAAAAAATGAAAAAAAAAAAAAAAAAATTGGATTTTTTCTAAGTACAAAATCGAGAGAGGCTAAAAATCACCTCTTTTTCCTTCTCTCGATCAGACACTTAGAAAAAAAACGGAAAAAAAAAAAAAAAAAATTTGGATTTTTCTAAGTACAAAATCGAGAGAGGCTAAAAATCACCTCTTTTTCCTTTTCTCGATCAGACACTTAGAAAAAAAACGGAAAAAAAAAAAAAAAAAATTTGGATTTTTTCTAAGTACAAAATCGAGAGAGGCTAAAAATCACCTCTTTTTCCTTCTCTCGATCAGACACTTAGAAAAAAAAACGGAAAAAAAAAAATAAAAAAATTTGGATTTTTTCTAAGTACAAAATCGAGAGTGGCTAAAAATCACCTCTTTTTCCTTCTCTCGATCAGACACTTAGAAAAAAAAACGGAAAAAAAAAAAAAAAAAAATTTGGATTTTTTTTAAGTACAAAATCGAGAGAGGCTAAAAATCACCTCTTTTTCCTTTTCTCGATCAGACACTTAGAAAAAAAATGAAAAAAAAAAAAAAAAATTGGATTTTTTCTAAGTACAAAATCGAGAGAGGCTAAAAATCACCTCTTTTTCCTTCTCTCGATCAGACACTTAGAAAAAAAACGGAAAAAAAAAAAAAAAACATTTGGATTTTTTCTAAGTACAAAATCGAGAGTGGCTAAAAATCACCTCTTTTTCCTTCTCTCGATCAGACACTTAGAAAAAAAACGGAAAAAAAAAAAAAAAAAATTGGATTTTTTCTAAGTACAAAATCGAGAGAGGCTAAAAATCACCTCTTTTTCCTTTTCTCGATCAGACACTTAGAAAAAAAAATGGAAAAAAAAAAAAAAAAAATTTGGATTTTTTCTAAGTACAAAATCGAGAGTGGCTAAAAATCACCTCTTTTTCCTTCTCTCGATCAGACACTTAGAAAAAAAAATGAAAAAAAAAAAAAAAAAATTGGATTTTTTCTAAGTACAAAATCGAGAGAGGCTAAAAATCACCTCTTTTTCCTTCTCTCGATCAGACACTTAGAAAAAAAACGGAAAAAAAAAAAAAAAAAATTTGGATTTTTTCTAAGTACAAAATCGAGAGTGGCTAAAAATCACCTCTTTTTCCTTCTCTCGATCAGACACTTAGAAAAAAAAACGGGAAAAAAAAAAAAAAAATTTGGATTTTTTCTAAGTACAAAATCGAGAGTGGCTAAAAATCACCTCTTTTTCCTTCTCTCGATCAGACACTTAGAAAAAAAAAGAAAAAAAAAAAAAAAAATTGCATTTTTTCTAAGTACAAAATCGAGAGAGGCTAAAAATCACCTCTTTTTCCTTCTCTCGATCAGACACTTAGAAAAAAAACGGAAAAAAAAAAAAAAAAAATTTGGATTTTTTCTAAGTACAAAATCGAGAGTGGCTAAAAATCACCTCTTTTTCCTTCTCTCGATCAGACACTTAGAAAAAAAAAAGAAAAAAAAAAAAAAAAATTGGATTTTTTCTAAGTACAAAATCGAGAGAGGCTAAAAATCACCTCTTTTTCCTTCTTTCGATCAGACACTTAGAAAAAAAAACGGAAAAAAAAAAAAAAAAATTTGGATTTTTTCTAAGTACAAAATCGAGAGTGGCTAAAAATCACCTCTTTTTCCTTCTCTCGATCAGACACTTAGAAAAAAAAATGAAAAAAAAAAAAAAAATTGCATTTTTTCTAAGTACAAAATCGAGAGAGGCTAAAAATCACCTCTCTTTCCTTCTCTCGATCAGACACTTAGAAAAAAAACGGAAAAAAAAAAAAAAAAATTTGGATTTTTTCTAAGTACAAAATCGAGAGTGGCTAAAAATCACCTCTTTTTCCTTCTCTCGATCAGACACTTAGAAAAAAAAAAGAAAAAAAAAAAAAAAATTGGATTTTTTCTAAGTACAAAATCGAGAGAGGCTAAAGATCACCTCTTTTTCCTTCTCTCGATCAGACACTTAGAAAAAAAACGGAAAAAAAAAAAAAAAAAATTTGGATTTTTTCTAAGTACAAAATCGAGAGTGGCTAAAAATCACCTCTTTTTCCTTCTCTCGATCAGACACTTAGAAAAAAAACGGAAAAAAAAATAAAATAAATTTGGATTTTTTCTAAGTACAAAATCGAGAGAGGCTAAAAATCACCTCTTTTTCCTTTTCTCGATCAGACACTTAGAAAAAAAACGGAAAAAAAAAAAAAAAAAATTTGGATTTTTTCTAAGTACAAAATCGAGAGAGGCTAAAAATCACCTCTTTTTCCTTCTCTCGATCAGACACTTAGAAAAAAAACGGGAAAAAAAAAAAAAAATTTGGATTTTTTCTAAGTACAAAATCGAGAGTGGCTAAAAATCACCTCTTTTTCCTTCTCTCGATCAGACACTTAGAAAAAAAACGGAAAAAAAAAAAAAAAAATTTGGATTTTTTCTAAGTACAAAATCGAGAGTGGCTAAAAATCACCTCTTTTTCCTTCTCTCGATCAGACACTTAGAAAAAAAAATGAAAAAAAAAAAAAAAAAATTGGATTTTTTCTAAGTACAAAATCGAGAGAGGCTAAAAATCACCTCTTTTTCCTTTTCTCGATCAGACACTTAGAAAAAAAACGGAAAAAAAAAAAAAAAAAAATTTGGATTTTTTCTAAGTACAAAATCGAGAGAGGCTAAAAATCACCTCTTTTTCCTTTTCTCGATCAGACACTTAGAAAAAAAACGGAAAAAAAAAAAAAAAAAATTTGGATTTTTTCTAAGTACAAAATCGAGAGAGGCTAAAAATCACCTCTTTTTCCTTCTCTCGATCAGACACTTAGAAAAAAAACGGAAAAAAAAAAATAAAAATTTGGATTTTTTCTAAGTACAAAATCGAGAGTGGCTAAAAATCACCTCTTTTTCCTTCTCTCGATCAGACACTTAGAAAAAAAACGGAAAAAAAAAAAAAAAAAATTTGGATTTTTTCTAAGTACAAAATCGAGAGAGGCTAAAAATCACCTCTTTTCCTTTTCTCGATCAGACACTTAGAAAAAAAAATGAAAAAAAAAAAAAAAAATTGGATTTTTTCTAAGTACAAAATCGAGAGAGGCTAAAAATCACCTCTTTTTCCTTCTCTCGATCAGACACTTAGAAAAAAAACGGAAAAAAAAAAAAAAAAAATTTGGATTTTTTCTAAGTACAAAATCGAGAGTGGCTAAAAATCACCTCTTTTTCCTTCTCTCGATCAGACACTTAGAAAAAAAACGGAAAAAAAAAAAAAAAAAATTGGATTTTTTCTAAGTACAAAATCGAGAGAGGCTAAAAATCAGCTCTTTTTCCTTTTCTCGATCAGACACTTAGAAAAAAAATGGAAAAAAAAAAAAAAAAATTTGGATTTTTTCTAAGTACAAAATCGAGAGTGGCTAAAAATCACCTCTTTTTCCTTCTCTCGATCAGACAATTAGAAAAAAAAATGAAAAAAAAATAAAAAAAATTGGATTTTTTCTAAGTACAAAATCGAGAGTGGCTAAAAATCACCTCTTTTTCCTTCTCTCGATCAGACACTTAGAAAAAAAACGGAAAAAAAAAAAAAAAACATTTGGATTTTTTCTAAGTACAAAATCGAGAGTGGCTAAAAATCACCTCTTTTTCCTTCTCTCGATCAGACACTTAGAAAAAAAAATGAAAAAAAAAAAAAAAAAATTGCATTTTTTCTAAGTACAAAATCGAGAGAGGCTAAAAATCACCTCTTTTTCCTTCTCTCGATCAGACACTTAGAAAAAAAACGGAAAAAAAAAAAAAAAAATTTGGATTTTTTCTAAGTACAAAATCGAGAGTGGCTAAAAATCACCTCTTTTTCCTTCTCTCGATCAGACACTTAGAAAAAAAAATGAAAAAAAAAAAAAAAAATTGGATTTTTTCTAAGTACAAAATCGAGAGAGGCTAAAAATCACCTCTTTTTCCTTCTCTCGATCAGACACTTAGAAAAAAAACGGAAAAAAAAAAAAAAAAAATTGGATTTTTTCTAAGTACAAAATCGAGAGTGGCTAAAAATCAACTCTTTTTCCTTCTCTCGATCAGACACTTAGAAAAAAAAATGAAAAAAAAAAAAAAAAATTGCATTTTTTCTAAGTACAAAATCGAGAGAGGCTAAAAATCACCTCTTTTTCCTTCTCTCGATCAGACACTTAGAAAAAAAAACGGAAAAAAAAAAAAAAAAAATTTGGATTTTTTCTAAGTACAAAATCGAGAGTGGCTAAAATCACCTCTTTTTCCTTCTCTCGATCAGACACTTAGAAAAAAAAATGAAAAAAAAAAAAAAAAGTTGGATTTTTTCTAAGTACAAAATCGAGAGAGGCTAAAAATCACCTCTTTTTCCTTCTCTCGATCAGACACTTAGAAAAAAAACGGAAAAAAAAAAAAAAAAAATTTGGATTTTTTCTAAGTACAAAATCGAGAGTGGCTAAAAATCACCTCTTTTTCCTTCTCTCGATCAGACACTTAGAAAAAAAACGGAAAAAAAAAAAAAAAAAATTTGGATTTTTTCTAAGTACAAAATCGAGAGAGGCTAAAAATCACCTCTTTTTCCTTTTCTCGATCAGACACTTAGAAAAAAAACGGAGAAAAAAAAAAATAAAAATTTGGATTTTTTCTAAGTACAAAATCGAGAGAGGCTAAAAATCACCTCTTTTTCCTTCTCTCGATCAGACACTTAGAAAAAAAACGGAAAGAAAAAAAAAAAAATTTGGATTTTTTCTAAGTACAAAATCGAGAGTGGCTAAAAATCACCTCTTTTTCCTTTTCTCGATCAGACACTTAGAAAAAAAACGGAAAAAAAACAAAAAACAATTTGGATTTTTTCTAAGTACAAAATCGAGAGTGGCTAAAAATCACCTCTTTTTCCTTCTCTCGATCAGACACTTAGAAAAAAAACGGAAAAAAAAAAAAAAAAAATTTGGATTTTTTCTAAGTACAAAATCGAGAGTGGCTAAAAATCACCTCTTTTTCCTTCTCTCGATCAGACACTTACAAAAAAAAATGAAAAAAAAAAAAAAAAATTGGATTTTTTCTAAGTACAAAATCGAGAGAGGCTAAAAATCACCTCTTTTTCCTTCTCTCGATCAGACACTTAGAAAAAAAACGGAAAAAAAAAAAAAAAAAATTGGATTTTTTCTAAGTACAAAATCGAGAGTGGCTAAAAATCAACTCTTTTTCCTTCTCTCGATCAGACACTTAGAAAAAAAAATGAAAAAAAAAAAAAAAAATTGCATTTTTTCTAAGTACAAAATCGAGAGAGGCTAAAAATCACCTCTTTTTCCTTCTCTCGATCAGACACTTAGAAAAAAAACGGAAAAAAAAAAAAAAAAAATTTGGATTTTTTCTAAGTACAAAATCGAGAGTGGCTAAAATCACCTCTTTTTCCTTCTCTCGATCAGACACTTAGAAAAAAAAATGAAAAAAAAAAAAAAAAGTTGGATTTTTTCTAAGTACAAAATCGAGAGAGGCTAAAAATCACCTCTTTTTCCTTCTCTCGATCAGACACTTAGAAAAAAAACGGAAAAAAAAAAAAAAAAAATTTGGATTTTTTCTAAGTACAAAATCGAGAGTGGCTAAAAATCACCTCTTTTTCCTTCTCTCGATCAGACACTTAGAAAAAAAACGGAAAAAAAAAAAAAAAAATTTGGATTTTTTCTAAGTACAAAATCGAGAGAGGCTAAAAATCACCTCTTTTTCCTTTTCTCGATCAGACACTTAGAAAAAAAACGGAGAAAAAAAAAAAAAAAAATTTGGATTTTTTCTAAGTACAAAATCGAGAGAGGCTAAAAATCACCTCTTTTTCCTTCTCTCGATCAGACACTTAGAAAAAAAACGGAAAGAAAAAAAAAAAAATTTGGATTTTTTCTAAGTACAAAATCGAGAGTGGCTAAAAATCACCTCTTTTTCCTTTTCTCGATCAGACACTTAGAAAAAAAACGGAAAAAAAACAAAAAACAATTTGGATTTTTTCTAAGTACAAAATCGAGAGTGGCTAAAAATCACCTCTTTTTCCTTCTCTCGATCAGACACTTAGAAAAAAAAATGAAAAAAAAAAAAAAAAAATTGGATTTTTTCTAAGTACAAAATCGAGAGAGGCTAAAAATCACCTCTTTTTCCTTCTCTCGATCAGACACTTAGAAAAAAAACGGAAAAAAAAAAAAAAAAAATTTGGATTTTTTCTAAGTACAAAATCGAGAGTGGCTAAAAATCACCTCTTTTTCCTTCTCTCGATCAGACACTTAGAAAAAAAACGGTAAAAAAAAAAAAAAAAAATTGGATTTTTTCTAAGTACAAAATCGAGAGTGGCTAAAAATCACCTCTTTTTCCTTCTCTCGATCAGACACTTAGAAAAAAAAATGAAAAAAAAAAAAAAAAAATTGGATTTTTTCTAAGTACAAAATCGAGAGAGGCTAAAAATCACCTCTTTTTCCTTCTCTCGATCAGACACTTAGAAAAAAAACGGAAAAAAAAAAAAAAAAATTTGGATTTTTTCTAAGTACAAAATCGAGAGTGGCTAAAAATCACCTCTTTTTCCTTCTCTCGATCAGACACTTAGAAAAAAAAATGAAAAAAAAAAAAAAAAAAATTGCATTTTTTCTAAGTACAAAATCGAGAGAGGCTAAAAATCACCTCTTTTTCCTTCTCTCGATCAGACACTTAGAAAAAAAACGGAAAAAAAAAAAAAAAAAATTTGGATTTTTTCTAAGTACAAAATCGAGAGTGGCTAAAAATCACCTCTTTTTCCTTCTCTCGATCAGACACTTAGAAAAAAAAATGAAAAAAAAAAAAAAAAATTGGATTTTTTCTAAGTACAAAATTGAGAGAGGCTAAAGATCACCTCTTTTTCCTTCTCTCGATCAGACACTTAGAAAAAAAACGGAAAAAAAAAAAAAAAAAAATTGGATTTTTTCTAAGTACAAAATCGAGAGTGGCTAAAAATCACCTCTTTTTCCTTCTCTCGATCAGACACTTAGAAAAAAAACGGAAAAAAAAAAAAAAAAAATTTGGATTTTTTCTAAGTACAAAATCGAGAGAGGCTAAAAATCACCTCTTTTTCCTTCTCTCGATCAGACACTTAGAAAAAAAAATGAAAAAAAAAAAAAAAAAAATTGGATTTTTTCTAAGTACAAAATCGAGAGAGGCTAAAAATCACCTCTTTTTCCTTCTCTCGATCAGACACTTAGAAAAAAAACGGAAAAAAAAAAAAAAAAATTTGAATTTTTTCTAAGTACAAAATCGAGAGTGGCTAAAAATCACCTCTTTTTCCTTCTCTCGATCAGACACTTAGAAAAAAAACGGAAAAAAAAAAAAAAAAAATTGGATTTTTTCTAAGTACAAAATCGAGAGTGGCTAAAAATCACCTCTTTTTCCTTCTCTCGATCAGACACTTAGAAAAAAAAATGAAAAAAAAAAAAAAAAAATTGGATTTTTTCTAAGTACAAAATCGAGAGAGGCTAAAAATCACCTCTTTTTCCTTCTCTCGATCAGACACTTAGAAAAATCACCTCTTTTTCCTTCTCTCGATCAGACACTTAGAAAAAAAACGGAAAAAAAAAAAAAAAAAATTTGGATTTTTTCTAAGTACAAAATCGAGAGTGGCTAAAAATCACCTCTTTTTCCTTCTCTCGATCAGACAATTAGAAAAAAAAATGAAAAAAAAAAAAAAATAATTGGATTTTTTCTAAGTACAAAATCGAGAGAGGCTAAAAATCACCTCTTTTTCCTTCTCTCGATCAGACACTTAGAAAAAAAACGGAAAAAAAAAAAAAAAAAAATTGGATTTTTTCTAAGTACAAAATCGAGAGTGGCTAAAAATCACCTCTTTTTCCTTCTCTCGATCAGACACTTAGAAAAAAAACGGAAAAAAAAAAAAAAAACATTTGGATTTTTTCTAAGTACAAAATCGAGAGTGGCTAAAAATCACCTCTTTTTCCTTCTCTCGATCAGACAATTAGAAAAAAAAATGAAAAAAAAAAAAAAAAAATTGGATTTTTTCTAAGTACAAAATCGAGAGAGGCTAAAAATCACCTCTTTTTCCTTCTCTCGATCAGACACTTAGAAAAAAAACGGAAAAAAAAAAAAAAAAAAATTGGATTTTTTCTAAGTACAAAATCGAGAGTGGCTAAAAATCACCTCTTTTTCCTTCTCTCGATCAGACACTTAGAAAAAAAACGGAAAAAAAAAAAAAAAACATTTGGATTTTTTCTAAGTACAAAATCGAGAGTGGCTAAAAATCACCTCTTTTTCCTTCTCTCGATCAGACACTTAGAAAAAAAAATGAAAAAAAAAAAAAAAAAATTGCATTTTTTCTAAGTACAAAATCGAGAGAGGCTAAAAATCACCTCTTTTTCCTTCTCTCGATCAGACACTTAGAAAAAAAACGGAAAAAAAAAAAAAAAAAATTTGGATTTTTTCTAAGTACAAAATCGAGAGTGGCTAAAAATCACCTCTTTTTCCTTCTCTCGATCAGACACTTAGAAAAAAAAATGAAAAAAAAAAAAAAAAATTGGATTTTTTCTAAGTACAAAATCGAGAGAGGCTAAAAATCACCTCTTTTTCCTTCTCTCGATCAGACACTTAGAAAAAAAACGGGAAAAAAAAAAAAAAAAATTGGATTTTTTATAAGTACAAAATCGAGAGTGGCTAAAAATCAACTCTTTTTCCTTCTCTCGATCAGACACTTAGAAAAAAAAATGAAAAAAAAAAAAAAAAAATTGCATTTTTTCTAAGTACAAAATCGAGAGAGGCTAAAAATCACCTCTTTTTCCTTCTCTCGATCAGACACTTAGAAAAAAAACGGAAAAAAAAAAAAAAAAAATTTGGATTTTTTCTAAGTACAAAATCGAGAGTGGCTAAAATCACCTCTTTTTCCTTCTCTCGATCAGACACTTAGAAAAAAAAAAGAAAAAAAAAAAAAAAAGTTGGAGTTTTTCTAAGTACAAAATCGAGAGAGGCTAAAAATCACCTCTTTTTCCTTCTCTCGATCAGACACTTAGAAAAAAAACGGAAAAAAAAAAAAAAAAAAATTGGATTTTTTCTAAGTACAAAATCGAGAGTGGCTAAAAATCACCTCTTTTTCCTTCTCTCGATCAGACACTTTGAAAAAAAACGGAAAAAAAAAAAAAAAAATTTGGATTTTTTCTAAGTACAAAATCGAGAGAGGCTAAAAATCACCTCTTTTTCCTTCTCTCGATCAGACACTTAGAAAAAAAACGGAAAAAAAAAAAAAAAAAAATTGGATTTTTTCTAAGTACAAAATCGAGAGTGGCTAAAAATCACCTCTTTTTCCTTTTCTCGATCAGACACTTAGAAAAAAAACGGAAAAAAAAACAAAAACAATTTGGATTTTTTCTAAGTACAAAATCGAGAGTGGCTAAAAATCACCTCTTTTTCCTTCTCTCGATCAGACACTTAGAAAAAAAAATGAAAAAAAAAAAAAAAAAATTGGATTTTTTCTAAGTACAAAATCGAGAGAGGCTAAAAATCACCTCTTTTTCCTTCTCTCGATCAGACACTTAGAAAAAAAACGGAAAAAAAAAAAAAAAAAATTTGGATTTTTTCTAAGTACAAAATCGAGAGTGGCTAAAAATCACCTCTTTTTCCTTCTCTCGATCAGACACTTAGAAAAAAAACGGTAAAAAAAAAAAAAAAAAATTGGATTTTTTCTAAGTACAAAATCGAGAGTGGCTAAAAATCACCTCTTTTTCCTTCTCTCGATCAGACACTTAGAAAAAAAAATGAAAAAAAAAAAAAAAAAATTGGATTTTTTCTAAGTACAAAATCGAGAGAGGCTAAAAATCACCTCTTTTTCCTTCTCTCGATCAGACACTTAGAAAAAAAACGGAAAAAAAAAAAAAAAAATTTGGATTTTTTCTAAGTACAAAATCGAGAGAGGCTAAAAATCACCTCTTTTTCCTTTTCTCGATCAGACACTTAGAAAAAAAACGGAAAAAAAAAAAAAAAAATTTGGATTTTTTCTAAGTACAAAATCGAGAGAGGCTAAAAATCACCTCTTTTTCCTTCTCTCGATCAGACACTTAGAAAAAAAACGGAAAAAAAAAAATAAAAAATTTGGATTTTTTCTAAGTACAAAATCGAGAGTGGCTAAAAATCACCTCTTTTTCCTTCTCTCGATCAGACACTTAGAAAAAAAACGGGAAAAAAAAAAAAAAAAATTTGGATTTTTTCTAAGTACAAAATCGAGAGAGGCTAAAAATCACCTCTTTTTCCTTCTCTCGATCAGACACTTAGAAAAAAAAATGAAAAAAAAAAAAAAAATTGGATTTTTTCTAAGTACAAAATCGAGAGAGGCTAAAAATCACCTCTTTTTCCTTCTCTCGATCAGACACTTAGAAAAAAAACGGAAAAAAAAAAAAAAAAAATTTGGATTTTTTCTAAGTACAAAATCGAGAGTGGCTAAAAATCACCTCTTTTTCCTTCTCTCGATCAGACACTTAGAAAAAAAAATGAAAAAAAAAAAAAAAAATTGGATTTTTTCTAAGTACAAAATCGAGAGAGGCTAAAAATCACCTCTTTTTCCTTCTCTCGATCAGACACTTAGAAAAAAAACGGAAAAAAAAAAAAAAAAATTGGATTTTTTCTAAGTACAAAATCGAGAGTGGCTAAAAATCACCTCTTTTTCCTTCTCTCGATCAGACACTTAGAAAAAAAAATGAAAAAAAAAAAAAAAAAAATTGCATTTTTTCTAAGTACAAAATCGAGAGAGGCTAAAAATCACCTCTTTTTCCTTCTCTCGATCAGACACTTAGAAAAAAAACGGAAAAAAAAAAAAAAAAATTTGGATTTTTTCTAAGTACAAAATCGAGAGTGGCTAAAAATCACCTCTTTTTCCTTCTCTCGATCAGACACTTAGAAAAAAAAATGAAAAAAAAAAAAAAAAATTGGATTTTTTCTAAGTACAAAATTGAGAGAGGCTAAAGATCACCTCTTTTTCCTTCTCTCGATCAGACACTTAGAAAAAAAACGGAAAAAAAAAAAAAAAAAATTTGGATTTTTTCTAAGTACAAAATCGAGAGTGGCTAAAAATCACCTCTTTTTCCTTCTCTCGATCAGACACTTAGAAAAAAAACGGAAAAAAAAAAAAAAAAAATTTGGATTTTTTCTAAGTACAAAATCGAGAGAGGCTAAAAATCACCTCTTTTTCCTTCTCTCGATCAGACACTTAGAAAAAAAAATGAAAAAAAAAAAAAAAAAATTGGATTTTTTCTAAGTACAAAATCGAGAGAGGCTAAAAATCACCTCTTTTTCCTTCTCTATCAGACACTTAGAAAAAAAACGGAAAAAAAAAAAAAAAAAATTTGGATTTTTTCTAAGTACAAAATCGAGAGTGGCTAAAAATCACCTCTTTTTCCTTCTCTCGATCAGACACTTAGAAAAAAAAATGAAAAAAAAAAAAAAAAAATTGGATTTTTTCTAAGTACAAAATCGAGAGAGGCTAAAAATCACCTCTTTTTCCTTCTCTCGATCAGACACTTAGAAAAATCACCTCTTTTTCCTTCTCTCGATCAGACACTTAGAAAAAAAACGGAAAAAAAAAAAAAAAAAATTTGGATTTTTTCTAAGTACAAAATCGAGAGTGGCTAAAAATCACCTCTTTTTCCTTCTCTCGATCAGACAATTAGAAAAAAAAATGAAAAAAAAAAAAAAAAATTGGATTTTTTCTAAGTACAAAATCGAGAGAGGCTAAAAATCACCTCTTTTTCCTTCTCTCGATCAGACACTTAGAAAAAAAACGGAAAAAAAAAAAAAAAAAATTGGATTTTTTCTAAGTACAAAATCGAGAGTGGCTAAAAATCACCTCTTTTTCCTTCTCTCGATCAGACACTTAGAAAAAAAACAGAAAAAAAAACAAAAAACATTTGGATTTTTTCTAAGTACAAAATCGAGAGTGGCTAAAAATCACCTCTTTTTCCTTCTCTCGATCAGACACTTAGAAAAAAAAATGAAAAAAAAAATAAAAAAATTGGATTTTTTCTAAGTACAAAATCGAGAGAGGCTAAAAATCACCTCTTTTTCCTTCTCTCGATCAGACACTTAGAAAAAAAACGGAAAAAAAAAAAAAAAAATTTGGATTTTTTCTAAGTACAAAATCGAGAGAGGCTAAAAATCACCTCTTTTTCCTTTTCTCGATCAGACACTTAGAAAAAAAACGGAAAAAAAAAAAAAAAAAATTTGGATTTTTTCTAAGTACAAAATCGAGAGAGGCTAAAAATCACCTCTTTTTCCTTCTCTCGATCAGACACTTAGAAAAAAAACGGAAAAAAAAAAATAAAAAATTTGGATTTTTTCTAAGTACAAAATCGAGAGTGGCTAAAAATCACCTCTTTTTCCTTCTCTCGATCAGACACTTAGAAAAAAAACGGAAAAAAAAAAAAAAAAATTGGATTTTTTCTAAGTACAAAATCGAGAGAGGCTAAAAATCACCTCTTTTTCCTTCTCTCGATCAGACACTTAGAAAAAAACGGAAAAAAAAAAAAAAAAAATTTGGATTTTTTCTAAGTACAAAATCGAGAGTGGCTAAAAATCACCTCTTTTTCCTTCTCTCGATCAGACACTTAGAAAAAAAACGGAAAAAAAAAAAAAAAAATTGGATTTTTTCTAAGTACAAAATCGAGAGAGGCTAAAAATCACCTCTTTTTCCTTTTCTCGATCAGACACTTAGAAAAAAAATGGAAAAAAAAAAAAAAAAATTTGGATTTTTTCTAAGTACAAAATCGAGAGAGGCTAAAAATCACCTCTTTTTCCTTCTCTCGATCAGACACTTAGAAAAAAAAATGAAAAAAAAAAAAAAAAATTGGATTTTTTCTAAGTACAAAATCGAGAGAGGCTAAAAATCACCTCTTTTTCCTTCTCTCGATCAGACACTTAGAAAAAAAACGGAAAAAAAAAAAAAAAAATTTGGATTTTTTCTAAGTACAAAATCGAGAGTGGCTAAAAATCACCTCTTTTTCCTTCTCTCGATCAGACACTTAGAAAAAAAATGAAAAAAAAAAAAAAAAAATTGGATTTTTTCTAAGTACAAAATCGAGAGAGGCTAAAAATCACCTCTTTTTCCTTCTCTCGATCAGACACTTAGAAAAATCACCTCTTTTCCTTCTCTCGATCAGACACTTAGAAAAAAAACGGAAAAAAAAAAAAAAAAAATTTGGATTTTTTCTAAGTACAAAATCGAGAGTGGCTAAAAATCACCTCTTTTTCCTTCTCTCGATCAGACAATTAGAAAAAAAAATGAAAAAAAAAAAAAAAAAATTGGATTTTTTCTAAGTACAAAATCGAGAGAGGCTAAAAATCACCTCTTTTTCCTTCTCTCGATCAGACACTTAGAAAAAAAACGGAAAAAAAAAAAAAAAAAAATTGGATTTTTTCTAAGTACAAAATCGAGAGTGGCTAAAAATCACCTCTTTTTCCTTCTCTCGATCAGACACTTAGAAAAAAAACGGAAAAAAAAACAAAAAACATTTGGATTTTTTCTAAGTACAAAATCGAGAGTGGCTAAAAATCACCTCTTTTTCCTTCTCTCGATCAGACACTTAGAAAAAAAATGAAAAAAAAAATTAAAAAATTGGATTTTTTCTAAGTACAAAATCGAGAGAGGCTAAAAATCACCTCTTTTTCCTTCTCTCGATCAGACACTTAGAAAAAAAACGGAAAAAAAAAAAAAAAAATTTGGATTTTTTCTAAGTACAAAATCGAGAGAGGCTAAAAATCACCTCTTTTTCCTTTTCTCGATCAGACACTTAGAAAAAAAACGGAAAAAAAAAAAAAAAAATTTGGATTTTTTCTAAGTACAAAATCGAGAGAGGCTAAAAATCACCTCTTTTTCCTTCTCTCGATCAGACACTTAGAAAAAAAACGGAAAAAAAAAAATAAAAAATTTGGATTTTTTCTAAGTACAAAATCGAGAGTGGCTAAAAATCACCTCTTTTTCCTTCTCTCGATCAGACACTTAGAAAAAAAACGGAAAAAAAAAAAAAAAAATTGGATTTTTTCTAAGTACAAAATCGAGAGAGGCTAAAAATCACCTCTTTTTCCTTCTCTCGATCAGACACTTAGAAAAAAAACGGAAAAAAAAAAAAAAAAAATTTGGATTTTTTCTAAGTACAAAATCGAGAGTGGCTAAAAATCACCTCTTTTTCCTTCTCTCGATCAGACACTTAGAAAAAAAACGGAAAAAAAAAAAAAAAATTGGATTTTTTCTAAGTACAAAATCGAGAGAGGCTAAAAATCACCTCTTTTTCCTTTTCTCGATCAGACACTTAGAAAAAAAATGGAAAAAAAAAAAAAAAAAATTTGGATTTTTTCTAAGTACAAAATCGAGAGTGGCTAAAAATCACCTCTTTTTCCTTCTCTCGATCAGACACTTAGAAAAAAAAATGAAAAAAAAAAAAAAAAATTGGATTTTTTCTAAGTACAAAATCGAGAGAGGCTAAAAATCACCTCTTTTTCCTTCTCTCGATCAGACACTTAGAAAAAAAACGGAAAAAAAAAAAAAAAAATTTGGATTTTTTCTAAGTACAAAATCGAGAGTGGCTAAAAATCACCTCTTTTTCCTTCTCTCGATCAGACACTTAGAAAAAAAACGGGAAAAAAAAAAAAAAAAATTTGGATTTTTTCTAAGTACAAAATCGAGAGTGGCTAAAAATCACCTCTTTTTCCTTCTCTCGATCAGACACTTAGAAAAAAAAATGAAAAAAAAAAAAAAAAAATTGCATTTTTTCTAAGTACAAAATCGAGAGAGGCTAAAAATCACCTCTTTTTCCTTCTCTCGATCAGACACTGAGAAAAAAAACGGAAAAAAAAAAAAAAAAAATTTGGATTTTTTCTAAGTACAAAATCGAGAGTGGCTAAAAATCACCTCTTTTTCCTTCTCTCGATCAGACACTTAGAAAAAAAAATGAAAAAAAAAAAAAAAAATTGGATTTTTTCTAAGTACAAAATCGAGAGAGGCTAAAAATCACCTCTTTTTCCTTCTCTCGATCAGACACTTAGAAAAAAAACGGAAAAAAAAAAAAAAAAATTTGGATTTTTTCTAAGTACAAAATCGAGAGTGGCTAAAAATCACCTCTTTTTCCTTCTCTCGATCAGACACTTAGAAAAAAAAATGAAAAAAAAAAAAAAAAATTGGATTTTTTCTAAGTACAAAATCGAGAGAGGCTAAAAATCACCTCTTTTTCCTTCTCTCGATCAGACACTTAGAAAAAAAACGGAAAAAAAAAAAAAAAAATTGGATTTTTTCTAAGTACAAAATCGAGAGTGGCTAAAAATCACCTCTTTTTCCTTCTCTCGATCAGACACTTAGAAAAAAAAATGAAAAAAAAAAAAAAAAAAATTGCATTTTTTCTAAGTACAAAATCGAGAGAGGCTAAAAATCACCTCTTTTTCCTTCTCTCGATCAGACACTTAGAAAAAAAACGGAAAAAAAAAAAAAAAAATTTGGATTTTTTCTAAGTACAAAATCGAGAGTGGCTAAAAATCACCTCTTTTTCCTTCTCTCGATCAGACACTTAGAAAAAAAAATGAAAAAAAAAAAAAAAAATTGGATTTTTTCTAAGTACAAAATTGAGAGAGGCTAAAGATCACCTCTTTTTCCTTCTCTCGATCAGACACTTAGAAAAAAAACGGAAAAAAAAAAAAAAAAAATTTGGATTTTTTCTAAGTACAAAATCGAGAGTGGCTAAAAATCACCTCTTTTTCCTTCTCTCGATCAGACACTTAGAAAAAAAACGGAAAAAAAAAAAAAAAAAATTTGGATTTTTTCTAAGTACAAAATCGAGAGAGGCTAAAAATCACCTCTTTTTCCTTCTCTCGATCAGACACTTAGAAAAAAAAATGAAAAAAAAAAAAAAAAAATTGGATTTTTTCTAAGTACAAAATCGAGAGAGGCTAAAAATCACCTCTTTTTCCTTCTCTCGATCAGACACTTAGAAAAAAAACGGAAAAAAAAAAAAAAAAAATTTGGATTTTTTCTAAGTACAAAATCGAGAGTGGCTAAAAATCACCTCTTTTTCCTTCTCTCGATCAGACACTTAGAAAAAAAAATGAAAAAAAAAAAAAAAAAATTGGATTTTTTCTAAGTACAAAATCGAGAGAGGCTAAAAATCACCTCTTTTTCCTTCTCTCGATCAGACACTTAGAAAAATCACCTCTTTTTCCTTCTCTCGATCAGACACTTAGAAAAAAAACGGAAAAAAAAAAAAAAAAATTTGGATTTTTTCTAAGTACAAAATCGAGAGTGGCTAAAAATCACCTCTTTTTCCTTCTCTCGATCAGACAATTAGAAAAAAAAATGAAAAAAAAAAAAAAAAAATTGGATTTTTTCTAAGTACAAAATCGAGAGAGGCTAAAAATCACCTCTTTTTCCTTCTCTCGATCAGACACTTAGAAAAAAAACGGAAAAAAAAAAAAAAAAAAATTGGATTTTTTCTAAGTACAAAATCGAGAGTGGCTAAAAATCACCTCTTTTTCCTTCTCTCGATCAGACACTTAGAAAAAAAACGGAAAAAAAAACAAAAAACATTTGGATTTTTTCTAAGTACAAAATCGAGAGTGGCTAAAAATCACCTCTTTTTCCTTCTCTCGATCAGACACTTAGAAAAAAAAATGAAAAAAAAAATAAAAAAATTGGATTTTTTCTAAGTACAAAATCGAGAGAGGCTAAAAATCACCTCTTTTTCCTTCTCTCGATCAGACACTTAGAAAAAAAACGGAAAAAAAAAAAAAAAAAATTTGGATTTTTTCTAAGTACAAAATCGAGAGAGGCTAAAAATCACCTCTTTTTCCTTTTCTCGATCAGACACTTAGAAAAAAAACGGAAAAAAAAAAAAAAAAAATTTGGATTTTTTCTAAGTACAAAATCGAGAGAGGCTAAAAATCACCTCTTTTTCCTTCTCTCGATCAGACACTTAGAAAAAAAACGGAAAAAAAAAAATAAAAAATTTGGATTTTTTCTAAGTACAAAATCGAGAGTGGCTAAAAATCACCTCTTTTTCCTTCTCTCGATCAGACACTTAGAAAAAAAACGGAAAAAAAAAAAAAAAAATTGGATTTTTTCTAAGTACAAAATCGAGAGAGGCTAAAAATCACCTCTTTTTCCTTCTCTCGATCAGACACTTAGAAAAAAAACGGAAAAAAAAAAAAAAAAAATTTGGATTTTTTCTAAGTACAAAATCGAGAGTGGCTAAAAATCACCTCTTTTTCCTTCTCTCGATCAGACACTTAGAAAAAAAACGGAAAAAAAAAAAAAAAATTGGATTTTTTCTAAGTACAAAATCGAGAGAGGCTAAAAATCACCTCTTTTTCCTTTTCTCGATCAGACACTTAGAAAAAAAATGGAAAAAAAAAAAAAAAAAATTTGGATTTTTTCTAAGTACAAAATCGAGAGTGGCTAAAAATCACCTCTTTTTCCTTCTCTCGATCAGACACTTAGAAAAAAAAATGAAAAAAAAAAAAAAAAATTGGATTTTTTCTAAGTACAAAATCGAGAGAGGCTAAAAATCACCTCTTTTTCCTTCTCTCGATCAGACACTTAGAAAAAAAACGGAAAAAAAAAAAAAAAAATTTGGATTTTTTCTAAGTACAAAATCGAGAGTGGCTAAAAATCACCTCTTTTTCCTTCTCTCGATCAGACACTTAGAAAAAAAACGGGAAAAAAAAAAAAAAAAATTTGGATTTTTTCTAAGTACAAAATCGAGAGTGGCTAAAAATCACCTCTTTTTCCTTCTCTCGATCAGACACTTAGAAAAAAAAATGAAAAAAAAAAAAAAAAAATTGCATTTTTTCTAAGTACAAAATCGAGAGAGGCTAAAAATCACCTCTTTTTCCTTCTCTCGATCAGACACTGAGAAAAAAAACGGAAAAAAAAAAAAAAAAAATTTGGATTTTTTCTAAGTACAAAATCGAGAGTGGCTAAAAATCACCTCTTTTTCCTTCTCTCGATCAGACACTTAGAAAAAAAAATGAAAAAAAAAAAAAAAAATTGGATTTTTTCTAAGTACAAAATCGAGAGAGGCTAAAAATCACCTCTTTTTCCTTCTCTCGATCAGACACTTAGAAAAAAAACGGAAAAAAAAAAAAAAAAATTTGGATTTTTTCTAAGTACAAAATCGAGAGTGGCTAAAAATCACCTCTTTTTCCTTCTCTCGATCAGACACTTAGAAAAAAAATGAAAAAAAAATAAAAAAAAATTGCATTTTTTCTAAGTACAAAATCGAGAGAGGCTAAAAATCACCTCTCTTTCCTTCTCTCGATCAGACACTTAGAAAAAAAACCGAAAAAAAAAAAAAAAAAATTTGGATTTTTTCTAAGTACAAAATCGAGAGTGGCTAAAAATCACCTCTTTTTCCTTCTCTCGATCAGACACTTAGAAAAAAAAATGAAAAAAAAAAAAAAAAATTGGATTTTTTCTAAGTACAAAATCGAGAGAGGCTAAAGATCACCTCTTTTTCCTTCTCTCGATCAGACACTTAGAAAAAAAACGGAAAAAAAAAAAAAAAAAATTTGGATTTTTTCTAAGTACAAAATCGAGAGTGGCTAAAAATCACCTCTTTTTCCTTCTCTCGATCAGACACTTAGAAAAAAAACGGAAAAAAAAAAATAAATAAATTTGGATTTTTTTCTAAGTACAAAATCGAGAGAGGCTAAAAATCACCTCTTTTTCCTTTTCTCGATCAGACACTTAGAAAAAAAACGGAAAAAAAAAAAAAAAAATTTGGATTTTTTCTAAGTACAAAATCGAGAGAGGCTAAAAATCACCTCTTTTTCCTTCTCTCGATCAGACACTTAGAAAAAAAACGGGAAAAAAAAAAAAAAAAATTGGATTTTTTCTAAGTACAAAATCGAGAGTGGCTAAAAATCACCTCTTTTTCCTTCTCTCGATCAGACACTTAGAAAAAAAAATGAAAAAAAAAAAAAAAATTGGATTTTTTCTAAGTACAAAATCGAGAGGCTAAAAATCACCTCTTTTTCCTTTTCTCGATCAGACACTTAGAAAAAAAAATGAAAAAAAAAAAAATAAATTGGATTTTTTCTAAGTACAAAATCGAGAGAGGCTAAAAATCACCTCTTTTTCCTTCTCTCGATCAGACACTTAGAAAAAAAACGGAAAAAAAAAAAAAAAAAATTTGGATTTTTTCTAAGTACAAAATCGAGAGAGGCTAAAAATCACCTCTTTTTCCTTTTCTCGATCAGACACTTAGAAAAAAAACGGAAAAAAAAAAAAAAAAAATTTGGATTTTTTCTAAGTACAAAATCGAGAGAGGCTAAAAATCACCTCTTTTTCCTTCTCTCGATCAGACACTTAGAAAAAAAACGGAAAAAAAAAAATAAAAAATTTGGATTTTTTCTAAGTACAAAATCGAGAGTGGCTAAAAATCACCTCTTTTTCCTTCTCTCGATCAGACACTTAGAAAAAAAACGGAAAAAAAAAAAAAAAAATTGGATTTTTTCTAAGTACAAAATCGAGAGAGGCTAAAAATCACCTCTTTTTCCTTCTCTCGATCAGACACTTAGAAAAAAAACGGAAAAAAAAAAAAAAAAAATTTGGATTTTTTCTAAGTACAAAATCGAGAGTGGCTAAAAATCACCTCTTTTTCCTTCTCTCGATCAGACACTTAGAAAAAAAACGGAAAAAAAAAAAAAAAAATTGGATTTTTTCTAAGTACAAAATCGAGAGAGGCTAAAAATCACCTCTTTTTCCTTTTCTCGATCAGACACTTAGAAAAAAAATGGAAAAAAAAAAAAAAAAAATTTGGATTTTTTCTAAGTACAAAATCGAGAGTGGCTAAAAATCACCTCTTTTTCCTTCTCTCGATCAGACACTTAGAAAAAAAAATGAAAAAAAAAAAAAAAAAATTGGATTTTTTCTAAGTACAAAATCGAGAGAGGCTAAAAATCACCTCTTTTTCCTTCTCTCGATCAGACACTTAGAAAAAAAACGGAAAAAAAAAAAAAAAAATTTGGATTTTTTCTAAGTACAAAATCGAGAGTGGCTAAAAATCACCTCTTTTTCCTTCTCTCGATCAGACACTTAGAAAAAAAACAGGAAAAAAAAAAAAAAAAATTTGGATTTTTTCTAAGTACAAAATCGAGAGTGGCTAAAAATCACCTCTTTTTCCTTCTCTCGATCAGACACTTAGAAAAAAAAATGAAAAAAAAAAAAAAAAAATTGCATTTTTTCTAAGTACAAAATCGAGAGAGGCTAAAAATCACCTCTTTTTCCTTCTCTCGATCAGACACTTAGAAAAAAAACGGAAAAAAAAAAAAAAAAAATTTGGATTTTTTCTAAGTACAAAATCGAGAGTGGCTAAAAATCACCTCTTTTTCCTTCTCTCGATCAGACACTTAGAAAAAAAAATGAAAAAAAAAAAAAAAAATTGGATTTTTTCTAAGTACAAAATCGAGAGAGGCTAAAAATCACCTCTTTTTCCTTCTCTCGATCAGACACTTAGAAAAAAAACGGAAAAAAAAAAAAAAAAATTTGGATTTTTTCTAAGTACAAAATCGAGAGTGGCTAAAAATCACCTCTTTTTCCTTCTCTCGATCAGACACTTAGAAAAAAAATGAAAAAAAAATAAAAAAAAATTGCATTTTTTCTAAGTACAAAATCGAGAGAGGCTAAAAATCACCTCTCTTTCCTTCTCTCGATCAGACACTTAGAAAAAAAACGGAAAAAAAAAAAAAAAAAATTTGGATTTTTTCTAAGTACAAAATCGAGAGTGGCTAAAAATCACCTCTTTTTCCTTCTCTCGATCAGACACTTAGAAAAAAAAATGAAAAAAAAAAAAAAAAATTGGATTTTTTCTAAGTACAAAATCGAGAGAGGCTAAAGATCACCTCTTTTTCCTTCTCTCGATCAGACACTTAGAAAAAAAACGGAAAAAAAAAAAAAAAAAATTTGGATTTTTTCTAAGTACAAAATCGAGAGTGGCTAAAAATCACCTCTTTTTCCTTCTCTCGATCAGACACTTAGAAAAAAAACGGAAAAAAAAAAATAAATAAATTTGGATTTTTTTCTAAGTACAAAATCGAGAGAGGCTAAAAATCACCTCTTTTTCCTTTTCTCGATCAGACACTTAGAAAAAAAACGGAAAAAAAAAAAAAAAAAATTTGGATTTTTTCTAGTACAAAATCGAGAGAGGCTAAAAATCACCTCTTTTTCCTTCTCTCGATCAGACACTTAGAAAAAAAACGGGAAAAAAAAAAAAAAAATTGGATTTTTTCTAAGTACAAAATCGAGAGTGGCTAAAAATCACCTCTTTTTCCTTCTCTCGATCAGACACTTAGAAAAAAAAAAGAAAAAAAAAAAAAAAATTGGATTTTTTCTAAGTACAAAATCGAGAGGCTAAAAATCACCTCTTTTTCCTTTTCTCGATCAGACACTTAGAAAAAAAAATGAAAAAAAAAAAAAAAAATTGGATTTTTTCTAAGTACAAAATCGAGAGAGGCTAAAGATCACCTCTTTTTCCTTCTCTCGATCAGACACTTAGAAAAAAAACGGAAAAAAAAAAAAAAAAAATTTGGATTTTTTCTAAGTACAAAATCGAGAGTGGCTAAAAATCACCTCTTTTTCCTTCTCTCGATCAGACACTTAGAAAAAAAACGGAAAAAAAAAAATAAATAAATTTGGATTTTTTTCTAAGTACAAAATCGAGAGAGGCTAAAAATCACCTCTTTTTCCTTTTCTCGATCAGACACTAAGAAAAAAAACGGAAAAAAAAAAAAAAAAAATTTGGATTTTTTTTTAAGTACAAAATCGAGAGAGGCTAAAAATCACCTCTTTTTCCTTCTCTCGATCAGACACTTAGAAAAAAAAATGAAAAAAAAAAAAAAAAATTGGATTTTTTCTAAGTACAAAATCGAGAGAGGCTAAAAATCACCTCTTTTTCCTTTTCTCGATCAGACACTTAGAAAAAAAACGGAAAAAAAAAAAAAAAAAATTTGGATTTTTTCTAAGTACAAAATCGAGAGAGGCTAAAAATCACCTCTTTTTCCTTTTCTCGATCAGACACTTAGAAAAAAAACGGAAAAAAAAAAAAAAAAATTTGGATTTTTTCTAAGTACAAAATCGAGAGAGGCTAAAAATCACCTCTTTTTCCTTCTCTCGATCAGACACTTAGAAAAAAAACGGAAAAAAAAAATAAAAAATTTGGATTTTTTCTAAGTACAAAATAGAGAGTGGCTAAAAATCACCTCTTTTTCCTTCTCTCGATCAGACACTTAGAAAAAAAACGGAAAAAAAAAAAAAAAAATTTGGATTTTTTCTAAGTACAAAATCGAGAGAGGCTAAAAATCACCTCTTTTTCCTTTTCTCGATCAGACACTTAGAAAAAAAAATGAAAAAAAAAAAAAAAAATTGGATTTTTTCTAAGTACAAAATCGAGAGAGGCTAAAAATCACCTCTTTTTCCTTCTCTCGATCAGACACTTAGAAAAAAAACGGAAAAAAAAAAAAAAAAAAATTTGGATTTTTTCTAAGTACAAAATCGAGAGTGGCTAAAAATCACCTCTTTTTCCTTCTCTCGATCAGACACTTAGAAAAAAAACGGAAAAAAAAAAAAAAAAAAATTGGATTTTTTCTAAGTACAAAATCGAGAGAGGCTAAAAATCAGCTCTTTTTCCTTTTCTCGATCAGACACTTAGAAAAAAAATGGAAAAAAAAAAAAAAAATTTGGATTTTTTCTAAGTACAAAATCGAGAGTGGCTAAAAATCACCTCTTTTTCCTTCTCTCGATCAGACAATTAGAAAAAAAAATGAAAAAAAAAAAAAAAAAATTGCATTTTTTCTAAGTACAAAATCGAGAGAGGCTAAAAATCACCTCTTTTTCCTTCTCTCGATCAGACACTTAGAAAAAAAACGGAAAAAAAAAAAAAAAAAATTTGGATTTTTTCTAAGTACAAAATCGAGAGTGGCTAAAAATCACCTCTTTTTCCTTCTCTCGATCAGACACTTAGAAAAAAAAATGAAAAAAAAAAAAAAAATTGGATTTTTTCTAAGTACAAAATCGAGAGAGGCTAAAAATCACCTCTTTTTCCTTCTCTCGATCAGACACTTAGAAAAAAAAACGGAAAAAAAAAAAAAAAAAAATTGGATTTTTTCTAAGTACAAAATCGAGAGTGGCTAAAAATCAACTCTTTTTCCTTCTCTCGATCAGACACTTAGAAAAAAAAATGAAAAAAAAAAAAAAAAATTGCATTTTTTCTAAGTACAAAATCGAGAAAGGCTAAAAATCACCTCTTTTTCCTTCTCTCGATCAGACACTTAGAAAAAAAACGGAAAAAAAAAAAAAAAAAATTTGGATTTTTTCTAAGTACAAAATCGAGAGTGGCTAAAATCACCTCTTTTTCCTTCTCTCGATCAGACACTTAGAAAAAAAAATGAAAAAAAAAAAAAAAAGTTGGATTTTTTCTAAGTACAAAATCGAGAGAGGCTAAAAATCACCTCTTTTTCCTTCTCTCGATCAGACACTAAGAAAAAAAACGGAAAAAAAAAAAAAAAAAATTTGGATTTTTTCTAAGTACAAAATCGAGAGTGGCTAAAAATCACCTCTTTTTCCTTCTCTCGATCAGACACTTAGAAAAAAAACGGAAAAAAAAAAAAAAAAATTTGGATTTTTTCTAAGTACAAAATCGAGAGAGGCTAAAAATCACCTCTTTTTCCTTTTCTCGATCAGACACTTAGAAAAAAAACGGAGAAAAAAAAAAAAAAAAATTTGGATTTTTTCTAAGTACAAAATCGAGAGAGGCTAAAAATCACCTCTTTTTCCTTCTCTCGATCAGACACTTAGAAAAAAAACGGAAAAAAAAAAAAAAAAAAATTGGATTTTTTCTAAGTACAAAATCGAGAGTGGCTAAAAATCACCTCTTTTTCCTTCCCTCGATCAGACACTTAGAAAAAAAACGGAAAAAAAAAAAAAAACAATTTGGATTTTTTCTAAGTACAAAATCGAGAGTGGCTAAAAATCACCTCTTTTTCCTTCCCTCGATCAGACACTTAGAAAAAAAACGGAAAAAAAAAAAAAAACAATTTGGATTTTTTCTAAGTACAAAATCGAGAGAGGCTAAAAATCACCTCTTTTTCCTTCTCTCGATCAGACACTTAGAAAAAAAACGGAAAAAAAAAAAAAAAAAATTTGGATTTTTTCTAAGTACAAAATCGAGAGTGGCTAAAAATCACCTCTTTTTCCTTCTCTCGATCAGACACTTAGAAAAAAAACGGTAAAAAAAAAAAAAAAAATTTGGATTTTTTCTAAGTACAAAATCGAGAGTGGCTAAAAATCACCTCTTTTTCCTTCTCTCGATCAGACACTTCGAAAAAAAAATGAAAAAAAAAAAAAAAAATTGGATTTTTTCTAAGTACAAAATCGAGAGAGGCTAAAAATCACCTCTTTTTCCTTCTCTCGATCAGACACTTAGAAAAAAAACGGAAAAAAAAAAAAAAAAATTTGGATTTTTTCTAAGTACAAAATCGAGAGAGGCTAAAAATCACCTCTTTTTCCTTTTCTCGATCAGACACTTAGAAAAAAAACGGAAAAAAAAAAAAAAAAAATTTGGATTTTTTCTAAGTACAAAATCGAGAGAGGCTAAAAATCACCTCTTTTTCCTTCTCTCGATCAGACACTTAGAAAAAAAACGGAAAAAAAAAAAAAAAAAATTTGGATTTTTTCTAAGTACAAAATCGAGAGTGGCTAAAAATCACCTCTTTTTCCTTCTCTCGATCAGACACTTAGAAAAAAAAATTAAAAAAAAAAAAAAAAATTGGATTTTTTCTAAGTACAAAATCGAGAGAGGCTAAAAATCACCTCTTTTTCCTTCTCTCGATCAGACACTTAGAAAAAAAACGGAAAAAAAAAAAAAAAAATTTGGATTTTTTCTAAGTACAAAATCGAGAGTGGCTAAAAATCACCTCTTTTTCCTTCTCTCGATCAGACACTTAGAAAAAAAAATGAAAAAAAAAAAAAAAAAAATTGCATTTTTTCTAAGTACAAAATCGAGAGAGGCTAAAAATCACCTCTTTTTCCTTCTCTCGATCAGACACTTAGAAAAAAAACGGAAAAAAAAAAAAAAAAAATTTGGATTTTTTCTAAGTACAAAATCGAGAGTGGCTAAAAATCACCTCTTTTTCCTTCTCTCGATCAGACACTTAGAAAAAAAACGGAAAAAAAAAAAAAAAAATTTGGATTTTTTCTAAGTACAAAATCGAGAGAGGCTAAAAATCACCTCTTTTTCCTTCTCTCGATCAGACACTTAGAAAAAAAAATGAAAAAAAAAAAAAAAAAATTGGATTTTTTCTAAGTACAAAATCGAGAGAGGCTAAAAATCACCTCTTTTTCCTTCTCTCGATCAGACACTTAGAAAAAAAACGGAAAAAAAAAAAAAAAAAATTTGGATTTTTTCTAAGTACAAAATCGAGAGTGGCTAAAAATCACCTCTTTTTCCTTCTCTCGATCAGACACTTAGAAAAAAAACGGAAAAAAAAAAAAAAAAAAATTGGATTTTTTCTAAGTACAAAATCGAGAGTGGCTAAAAATCACCTCTTTTTCCTTCTCTCGATCAGACACTTAGAAAAAAAACGGAAAAAAAAAAAAAAAAAATTTGGATTTTTTCTAAGTACAAAATCGAGAGAGGCTAAAAATCACCTCTTTTTCCTTCTCTCGATCAGACACTTAGAAAAAAAAATGAAAAAAAAAAAAAAAAAATTGGATTTTTTCTAAGTACAAAATCGAGAGAGGCTAAAAATCACCTCTTTTTCCTTCTCTCGATCAGACACTTAGAAAAAAAACGGAAAAAAAAAAAAAAAAAATTTGGATTTTTTCTAAGTACAAAATCGAGAGTGGCTAAAAATCACCTCTTTTTCCTTCTCTCGATCAGACACTTAGAAAAAAAACGGAAAAAAAAAAAAAAAAAATTTGGATTTTTTCTAAGTACAAAATCGAGAGTGGCTAAAAATCACCTCTTTTTCCTTCTCTCGATCAGACACTTAGAAAAAAAAATGAAAAAAAAAAAAAATAATTGGATTTTTTCTAAGTACAAAATCGAGAGAGGCTAAAAATCACCTCTTTTTCCTTCTCTCGGTCAGACACTTAGAAAACAAACGGAAAAAAAAAAAAAAAATTTGGATTTTTTCTAAGTACAAAATCGAGAGAGGCTAAAAATCACCTCTTTTTCCTTTTCTCGATCAGACACTTAGAAAAAAAACGGAAAAAAAAAAAAAAAAAATTTGGATTTTTTCTAAGTACAAAATCGAGAGAGGCTAAAAATCACCTCTTTTTCCTTCTCTCGATCAGACACTTAGAAAAAAAACGGAAAAAAAAAAATAAAAAATTTGGATTTTTTCTAAGTACAAAATCGAGAGTGGCTAAAAATCACCTCTTTTTCCTTCTCTCGATCAGACACTTAGAAAAAAAACGGGAAAAAAAAAAAAAAAATTTGGATTTTTTTTAAGTACAAAATCGAGAGAGGCTAAAAATCACCTCTTTTTCCTTTTCTCGATCAGACACTTAGAAAAAAAAATGAAAAAAAAAAAAAAAAAATGGATTTTTTCTAAGTACAAAATCGAGAGAGGCTAAAAATCACCTCTTTTTCCTTCTCTCGATCAGACACTTAGAAAAAAAACGGAAAAAAAAAAAAAAAAAATTTGGATTTTTTCTAAGTACAAAATCGAGAGTGGCTAAAAATCACCTCTTTTTCCTTCTCTCGATCAGACACTTAGAAAAAAAACGGAAAAAAAAAAAAAAAAAATTGGATTTTTTCTAAGTACAAAATCGAGAGAGGCTAAAAATCACCTCTTTTTCCTTTTCTCGATCAGACACTTAGAAAAAAAATGGAAAAAAAAAAAAAAAAAATTTGGATTTTTTCTAAGTACAAAATCGAGAGTGGCTAAAAATCACCTCTTTTTCCTTCTCTCGATCAGACACTTAGAAAAAAAAATGAAAAAAAAAAAAAAAAAATTGGATTTTTTCTAAGTACAAAATCGAGAGAGGCTAAAAATCACCTCTTTTTCCTTTTCTCGATCAGACACTTAGAAAAAAAATGGAAAAAAAAAAAAAAAAAAATTGGATTTTTTCTAAGTACAAAATCGAGAGTGGCTAAAAATCACCTCTTTTTCCTTCTCTCGATCAGACACTTAGAAAAAAAAATGAAAAAAAAAAAAAAAAAATTGGATTTTTTCTAAGTACAAAATCGAGAGAGGCTAAAAATCACCTCTTTTTCCTTCTCTCGATCAGACACTTAGAAAAAAAACGGAAAAAAAAAAAAAAAAAAATTTGGATTTTTTCTAAGTACAAAATCGGGAGTGGCTAAAAATCACCTCTTTTTCCTTCTCTCGATCAGACACTTAGAAAAAAAACGGGAAAAAAAAAAAAAAAAATTTGGATTTTTTCTAAGTACAAAATCGAGAGAGGCTAAAAATCACCTCTTTTCCTTCTCTCGATCGGACACTTAGAAAAAAAACGGAAAAAAAAATAAAAAAAATTTGGATTTTTTCTAAGTACAAAATCGAGAGTGGCTAAAAATCACCTCTTTTTCCTTCTCTCGATCAGACACTTAGAAAAAAAAATGAAAAAAAAAAAAAAAAATTGGATTTTTTCTAAGTACAAAATCGAGAGAGGCTAAAGATCACCTCTTTTTCCTTCTCTCGATCAGACACTTAGAAAAAAAACGGAAAAAAAAAAAAAAAAAATTTGGATTTTTTCTAAGTACAAAATCGAGAGTGGCTAAAAATCACCTCTTTTTCCTTCTCTCGATCAGACACTTAGAAAAAAAACGGAAAAAAAAAAAAAAAAAATTTGGATTTTTTCTAAGTACAAAATCGAGAGAGGCTAAAAATCACCTCTTTTTCCTTTTCTCGATCAGACACTAAGAAAAAAAACGGAAAAAAAAAAATAAAAAATTTGGATTTTTTCTAAGTACAAAATCGAGAGTGGCTAAAAATCACCTCTTTTTCCTTCTCTCGATCAGACACTTAGAAAAAAAACGGGAAAAAAAAAAAATTGGATTTTTTCTAAGTACAAAATCGAGAGTGGCTAAAAATCACCTCTTTTTCCTTCTCTCGATCAGACACTTAGAAAAAAAACGGAAAAAAAAAAAAAAAAATTTGGATTTTTTCTAAGTACAAAATCGAGAGTGGCTAAAAATCACCTCTTTTTCCTTCTCTCGATCAGACACTTAGAAAAAAAAAAGAAAAAAAAAATAAAAAAATTGGATTTTTTCTAAGTACAAAATCGAGAGAGGCTAAAAATCACCTCTTTTTCCTTTTCTCGATCAGACACTTAGAAAAAAAACGGAAAAAAAAAAAAAAAAAAATTTGGATTTTTTCTAAGTACAAAATCGAGAGAGGCTAAAAATCACCTCTTTTTCCTTTTCTCGATCAGACACTTAGAAAAAAAACGGAAAAAAAAAAAAAAAAAATTTGGATTTTTTCTAAGTACAAAATCGAGAGAGGCTAAAAATCACCTCTTTTTCCTTCTCTCGATCAGACACTTAGAAAAAAAACGGAAAAAAAAAAATAAAAAATTTGGATTTTTTCTAAGTACAAAATCGAGAGTGGCTAAAAATCACCTCTTTTTCCTTCTCTCGATCAGACACTTAGAAAAAAAACGGAAAAAAAAAAAAAAAAAATTTGGATTTTTTCTAAGTACAAAATCGAGAGAGGCTAAAAATCACCTCTTTTTCCTTTTCTCGATCAGACACTTAGAAAAAAAAATGAAAAAAAAAAAAAAAAAATTGGATTTTTTCTAAGTACAAAATCGAGAGAGGCTAAAAATCACCTCTTTTTCCTTCTCTCGATCAGACACTTAGAAAAAAAACGGAAAAAAAAAAAAAAAAAATTTGGATTTTTTCTAAGTACAAAATCGAGAGTGGCTAAAAATCACCTCTTTTTCCTTCTCTCGATCAGACACTTAGAAAAAAAACGGGAAAAAAAAAAAAAAAAATTTGGATTTTTTCTAAGTACAAAATCGAGAGAGGCTAAAAATCACCTCTTTTTCCTTCTCTCGATCAGACACTTAGAAAAAAAACGGAAAAAAAAAAAAAAAAAATTTGGATTTTTTCTAAGTACAAAATCGAGAGTGGCTAAAAATCACCTCTTTTTCCTTCTCTCGATCAGACACTTAGAAAAAAAAATGAAAAAAAAAAAAAAAAATTGGATTTTTTCTAAGTACAAAATCGAGAGAGGCTAAAAATCACCTCTTTTTCCTTCTCTCGATCAGACACTTAGAAAAAAAACGGAAAAAAAAAAAAAAAAAATTTGGATTTTTTCTAAGTACAAAATCGAGAGTGGCTAAAAATCACCTCTTTTTCCTTCTCTCGATCAGACACTTAGAAAAAAAACGGAAAAAAAAAAAAAAAAAATTTGGATTTTTTCTAAGTACAAAATCGAGAGAGGCTAAAAATCACCTCTTTTTCCTTTTCTCGATCAGACACTTAGAAAAAAAACGGAAAAAAAAAAAAAAAATTTGGATTTTTTCTAAGTACAAAATCGAGAGAGGCTAAAAATCACCTCTTTTTCCTTCTCTCGATCAGACACTTAGAAAAAAAACGGGAAAAAAAAAAAAAAAAATTTGGATTTTTTCTAAGTACAAAATCGAGAGTGGCTAAAAATCACCTCTTTTTCCTTCTCTCGATCAGACACTTAGAAAAAAAACGGAAAAAAAAAAAAAAAAAATTTGGATTTTTTCTAAGTACAAAATCGAGAGTGGCTAAAAATCACCTCTTTTTCCTTCTCTCGATCAGACACTTAGAAAAAAAAATGAAAAAAAAAAAAAAAAAATTGGATTTTTTCTAAGTACAAAATCGAGAGAGGCTAAAAATCACCTCTTTTTCCTTTTCTCGATCAGACACTTAGAAAAAAAACGGAAAAAAAAAAAAAAAAATTTGGATTTTTTCTAAGTACAAAATCGAGAGAGGCTAAAAATCACCTCTTTTTCCTTTTCTCGATCAGACACTTAGAAAAAAAACGGAAAAAAAAAAAAAAAAATTTGGATTTTTTCTAAGTACAAAATCGAGAGAGGCTAAAAATCACCTCTTTTTCCTTCTCTCGATCAGACACTTAGAAAAAAAACGGAAAAAAAAAAAAAAAAAATTTGGATTTTTTCTAAGTACAAAATCGAGAGTGGCTAAAAATCACCTCTTTTTCCTTCTCTCGATCAGACACTTAGAAAAAAAACGGAAAAAAAAAAAAAAAAAATTTGGATTTTTTCTAAGTACAAAATCGAGAGTGGCTAAAAATCACCTCTTTTTCCTTCTCTCGATCAGACACTTAGAAAAAAAAATGAAAAAAAAAAATAATAATTGGATTTTTTCTAAGTACAAAATCGAGAGAGGCTAAAAATCACCTCTTTTTCCTTCTCTCGGTCAGACACTTAGAAAAAAAACGGAAAAAAAAAAAAAAAAATTTGGATTTTTTCTAAGTACAAAATCGAGAGAGGCTAAAAATCACCTCTTTTTCCTTTTCTCGATCAGACACTTAGAAAAAAAACGGAAAAAAAAAAAAAAAAATTTGGATTTTTTCTAAGTACAAAATCGAGAGAGGCTAAAAATCACCTCTTTTTCCTTCTCTCGATCAGACACTTAGAAAAAAAACGGAAAAAAAAAAATAAAAAATTTGGATTTTTTCTAAGTACAAAATCGAGAGTGGCTAAAAATCACCTCTTTTTCCTTCTCTCGATCAGACACTTAGAAAAAAAACGGGAAAAAAAAAAAAAAAATTTGGATTTTTTTTAAGTACAAAATCGAGAGAGGCTAAAAATCACCTCTTTTTCCTTTTCTCGATCAGACACTTAGAAAAAAAAATGAAAAAAAAAAAAAAAAAATGGATTTTTTCTAAGTACAAAATCGAGAGAGGCTAAAAATCACCTCTTTTTCCTTCTCTCGATCAGACACTTAGAAAAAAAACGGAAAAAAAAAAAAAAAAAATTTGGATTTTTTCTAAGTACAAAATCGAGAGTGGCTAAAAATCACCTCTTTTTCCTTCTCTCGATCAGACACTTAGAAAAAAAACGGAAAAAAAAAAAAAAAAATTGGATTTTTTCTAAGTACAAAATCGAGAGAGGCTAAAAATCACCTCTTTTTCCTTTTCTCGATCAGACACTTAGAAAAAAAATGGAAAAAAAAAAAAAAAAAATTTGGATTTTTTCTAAGTACAAAATCGAGAGTGGCTAAAAATCACCTCTTTTTCCTTCTCTCGATCAGACACTTAGAAAAAAAAATGAAAAAAAAAAAAAAAAAATTGGATTTTTTCTAAGTACAAAATCGAGAGTGGCTAAAAATCACCTCTTTTTCCTTCTCTCGATCAGACACTTAGAAAAAAAACGGGAAAAAAAAAAAATTGGATTTTTTCTAAGTACAAAATCGAGAGTGGCTAAAAATCACCTCTTTTTCCTTCTCTCGATCAGACACTTAGAAAAAAAACGGAAAAAAAAAAAAAAAAATTTGGATTTTTTCTAAGTACAAAATCGAGAGTGGCTAAAAATCACCTCTTTTTCCTTCTCTCGATCAGACACTTAGAAAAAAAAAAGAAAAAAAAAATAAAAAAATTGGATTTTTTCTAAGTACAAAATCGAGAGAGGCTAAAAATCACCTCTTTTTCCTTTTCTCGATCAGACACTTAGAAAAAAAACGGAAAAAAAAAAAAAAAAAATTTGGATTTTTTCTAAGTACAAAATCGAGAGAGGCTAAAAATCACCTCTTTTTCCTTTTCTCGATCAGACACTTAGAAAAAAAACGGAAAAAAAAAAAAAAAAATTTGGATTTTTTCTAAGTACAAAATCGAGAGAGGCTAAAAATCACCTCTTTTTCCTTCTCTCGATCAGACACTTAGAAAAAAAACGGAAAAAAAAAATAAAAAATTTGGATTTTTTCTAAGTACAAAATCGAGAGTGGCTAAAAATCACCTCTTTTTCCTTCTCTCGATCAGACACTTAGAAAAAAAACGGAAAAAAAAAAAAAAAAAATTTGGATTTTTTCTAAGTACAAAATCGAGAGAGGCTAAAAATCACCTCTTTTTCCTTTTCTCGATCAGACACTTAGAAAAAAAAATGAAAAAAAAAAAAAAAAAATTGGATTTTTTCTAAGTACAAAATCGAGAGAGGCTAAAAATCACCTCTTTTTCCTTCTCTCGATCAGACACTTAGAAAAAAAACGGAAAAAAAAAAAAAAAAAATTTGGATTTTTTCTAAGTACAAAATCGAGAGTGGCTAAAAATCACCTCTTTTTCCTTCTCTCGATCAGACACTTAGAAAAAAAACGGGAAAAAAAAAAAAAAAAATTTGGATTTTTTCTAAGTACAAAATCGAGAGAGGCTAAAAATCACCTCTTTTTCCTTCTCTCGATCAGACACTTAGAAAAAAAACGGAAAAAAAAAAAAAAAAAATTTGGATTTTTTCTAAGTACAAAATCGAGAGTGGCTAAAAATCACCTCTTTTTCCTTCTCTCGATCAGACACTTAGAAAAAAAAATGAAAAAAAAAAAAAAAAATTGGATTTTTTCTAAGTACAAAATCGAGAGAGGCTAAAAATCACCTCTTTTTCCTTCTCTCGATCAGACACTTAGAAAAAAAACGGAAAAAAAAAAAAAAAAAATTTGGATTTTTTCTAAGTACAAAATCGAGAGTGGCTAAAAATCACCTCTTTTTCCTTCTCTCGATCAGACACTTAGAAAAAAAACGGAAAAAAAAAAAAAAAAAATTTGGATTTTTTCTAAGTACAAAATCGAGAGAGGCTAAAAATCACCTCTTTTTCCTTTTCTCGATCAGACACTTAGAAAAAAAACGGAAAAAAAAAAAAAAAATTTGGATTTTTTCTAAGTACAAAATCGAGAGAGGCTAAAAATCACCTCTTTTTCCTTCTCTCGATCAGACACTTAGAAAAAAAACGGGAAAAAAAAAAAAAAAAATTTGGATTTTTTCTAAGTACAAAATCGAGAGTGGCTAAAAATCACCTCTTTTTCCTTCTCTCGATCAGACACTTAGAAAAAAAACGGAAAAAAAAAAAAAAAAATTTGGATTTTTTCTAAGTACAAAATCGAGAGTGGCTAAAAATCACCTCTTTTTCCTTCTCTCGATCAGACACTTAGAAAAAAAAATGAAAAAAAAAAAAAAAAAATTGGATTTTTTCTAAGTACAAAATCGAGAGAGGCTAAAAATCACCTCTTTTTCCTTTTCTCGATCAGACACTTAGAAAAAAAACGGAAAAAAAAAAAAAAAAATTTGGATTTTTTCTAAGTACAAAATCGAGAGAGGCTAAAAATCACCTCTTTTTCCTTTTCTCGATCAGACACTTAGAAAAAAAACGGAAAAAAAAAAAAAAAAATTTGGATTTTTTCTAAGTACAAAATCGAGAGAGGCTAAAAATCACCTCTTTTTCCTTCTCTCGATCAGACACTTAGAAAAAAAACGGAAAAAAAAAAAAAAAAAATTTGGATTTTTTCTAAGTACAAAATCGAGAGTGGCTAAAAATCACCTCTTTTTCCTTCTCTCGATCAGACACTTAGAAAAAAAACGGAAAAAAAAAAAAAAAAAATTTGGATTTTTTCTAAGTACAAAATCGAGAGTGGCTAAAAATCACCTCTTTTTCCTTCTCTCGATCAGACACTTAGAAAAAAAAATGAAAAAAAAAAATAATAATTGGATTTTTTCTAAGTACAAAATCGAGAGAGGCTAAAAATCACCTCTTTTTCCTTCTCTCGGTCAGACACTTAGAAAAAAAACGGAAAAAAAAAAAAAAAAATTTGGATTTTTTCTAAGTACAAAATCGAGAGAGGCTAAAAATCACCTCTTTTTCCTTTTCTCGATCAGACACTTAGAAAAAAAACGGAAAAAAAAAAAAAAAAAATTTGGATTTTTTCTAAGTACAAAATCGAGAGAGGCTAAAAATCACCTCTTTTTCCTTCTCTCGATCAGACACTTAGAAAAAAAACGGAAAAAAAAAAATAAAAAATTTGGATTTTTTCTAAGTACAAAATCGAGAGTGGCTAAAAATCACCTCTTTTTCCTTCTCTCGATCAGACACTTAGAAAAAAAACGGGAAAAAAAAAAAAAAAATTTGGATTTTTTTTAAGTACAAAATCGAGAGAGGCTAAAAATCACCTCTTTTTCCTTTTCTCGATCAGACACTTAGAAAAAAAAATGAAAAAAAAAAAAAAAAAATGGATTTTTTCTAAGTACAAAATCGAGAGAGGCTAAAAATCACCTCTTTTTCCTTCTCTCGATCAGACACTTAGAAAAAAAACGGAAAAAAAAAAAAAAAAAATTTGGATTTTTTCTAAGTACAAAATCGAGAGTGGCTAAAAATCACCTCTTTTTCCTTCTCTCGATCAGACACTTAGAAAAAAAACGGAAAAAAAAAAAAAAAAAATTGGATTTTTTCTAAGTACAAAATCGAGAGAGGCTAAAAATCACCTCTTTTTCCTTTTCTCGATCAGACACTTAGAAAAAAAATGGAAAAAAAAAAAAAAAAAATTTGGATTTTTTCTAAGTACAAAATCGAGAGTGGCTAAAAATCACCTCTTTTTCCTTCTCTCGATCAGACACTTAGAAAAAAAAATGAAAAAAAAAAAAAAAAAATTGGATTTTTTCTAAGTACAAAATCGAGAGTGGCTAAAAATCACCTCTTTTTCCTTCTCTCGATCAGACACTTAGAAAAAAAAATGAAAAAAAAAAAAAAAAAATTGGATTTTTTCTAAGTACAAAATCGAGAGAGGCTAAAAATCACCTCTTTTTCCTTCTCTCGATCAGACACTTAGAAAAAAAACGGAAAAAAAAAAAAAAAAAATTTGGATTTTTTCTAAGTACAAAATCGGGAGTGGCTAAAAATCACCTCTTTTTCCTTCTCTCGATCAGACACTTAGAAAAAAAACGGGAAAAAAAAAAAAAAAAATTTGGATTTTTTCTAAGTACAAAATCGAGAGAGGCTAAAAATCACCTCTTTTCCTTCTCTCGATCGGACACTTAGAAAAAAAACGGAAAAAAAAATAAAAAAAATTTGGATTTTTTCTAAGTACAAAATCGAGAGTGGCTAAAAATCACCTCTTTTTCCTTCTCTCGATCAGACACTTAGAAAAAAAAATGAAAAAAAAAAAAAAAAATTGGATTTTTTCTAAGTACAAAATCGAGAGAGGCTAAAGATCACCTCTTTTTCCTTCTCTCGATCAGACACTTAGAAAAAAAACGGAAAAAAAAAAAAAAAAAATTTGGATTTTTTCTAAGTACAAAATCGAGAGTGGCTAAAAATCACCTCTTTTTCCTTCTCTCGATCAGACACTTAGAAAAAAAACGGAAAAAAAAAAAAAAAAAATTTGGATTTTTTCTAAGTACAAAATCGAGAGTGGCTAAAAATCACCTCTTTTTCCTTCTCTCGATCAGACACTTAGAAAAAAAAATGAAAAAAAAAAAAAAAAAATTGGATTTTTTCTAAGTACAAAATCGAGAGAGGCTAAAAATCACCTCTTTTTCCTTTTCTCGATCAGACACTTAGAAAAAAAACGGAAAAAAAAAAAAAAAAATTTGGATTTTTTCTAAGTACAAAATCGAGAGAGGCTAAAAATCACCTCTTTTTCCTTTTCTCGATCAGACACTTAGAAAAAAAACGGAAAAAAAAAAAAAAAAATTTGGATTTTTTCTAAGTACAAAATCGAGAGAGGCTAAAAATCACCTCTTTTTCCTTCTCTCGATCAGACACTTAGAAAAAAAACGGAAAAAAAAAAAAAAAAAATTTGGATTTTTTCTAAGTACAAAATCGAGAGTGGCTAAAAATCACCTCTTTTTCCTTCTCTCGATCAGACACTTAGAAAAAAAACGGAAAAAAAAAAAAAAAAATTTGGATTTTTTCTAAGTACAAAATCGAGAGTGGCTAAAAATCACCTCTTTTTCCTTCTCTCGATCAGACACTTAGAAAAAAAAATGAAAAAAAAAAATAATAATTGGATTTTTTCTAAGTACAAAATCGAGAGAGGCTAAAAATCACCTCTTTTTCCTTCTCTCGGTCAGACACTTAGAAAAAAAACGGAAAAAAAAAAAAAAAAATTTGGATTTTTTCTAAGTACAAAATCGAGAGAGGCTAAAAATCACCTCTTTTTCCTTTTCTCGATCAGACACTTAGAAAAAAAACGGAAAAAAAAAAAAAAAAAATTTGGATTTTTTCTAAGTACAAAATCGAGAGAGGCTAAAAATCACCTCTTTTTCCTTCTCTCGATCAGACACTTAGAAAAAAAACGGAAAAAAAAAAATAAAAAATTTGGATTTTTTCTAAGTACAAAATCGAGAGTGGCTAAAAATCACCTCTTTTTCCTTCTCTCGATCAGACACTTAGAAAAAAAACGGGAAAAAAAAAAAAAAAATTTGGATTTTTTTTAAGTACAAAATCGAGAGAGGCTAAAAATCACCTCTTTTTCCTTTTCTCGATCAGACACTTAGAAAAAAAAATGAAAAAAAAAAAAAAAAAATGGATTTTTTCTAAGTACAAAATCGAGAGAGGCTAAAAATCACCTCTTTTTCCTTCTCTCGATCAGACACTTAGAAAAAAAACGGAAAAAAAAAAAAAAAAAATTTGGATTTTTTCTAAGTACAAAATCGAGAGTGGCTAAAAATCACCTCTTTTTCCTTCTCTCGATCAGACACTTAGAAAAAAAACGGAAAAAAAAAAAAAAAAAATTGGATTTTTTCTAAGTACAAAATCGAGAGAGGCTAAAAATCACCTCTTTTTCCTTTTCTCGATCAGACACTTAGAAAAAAAATGGAAAAAAAAAAAAAAAAAATTTGGATTTTTTCTAAGTACAAAATCGAGAGTGGCTAAAAATCACCTCTTTTTCCTTCTCTCGATCAGACACTTAGAAAAAAAAATGAAAAAAAAAAAAAAAAAAATTGGATTTTTTCTAAGTACAAAATCGAGAGTGGCTAAAAATCACCTCTTTTTCCTTCTCTCGATCAGACACTTAGAAAAAAAAATGAAAAAAAAAAAAAAAAAATTGGATTTTTTCTAAGTACAAAATCGAGAGAGGCTAAAAATCACCTCTTTTTCCTTCTCTCGATCAGACACTTAGAAAAAAAACGGAAAAAAAAAAAAAAAAAATTTGGATTTTTTCTAAGTACAAAATCGGGAGTGGCTAAAAATCACCTCTTTTTCCTTCTCTCGATCAGACACTTAGAAAAAAAACGGAAAAAAAAAAAAAAAAATTTGGATTTTTTCTAAGTACAAAATCGAGAGAGGCTAAAAATCACCTCTTTTCCTTCTCTCGATCGGACACTTAGAAAAAAAACGGAAAAAAAAATAAAAAAAATTTGGATTTTTTCTAAGTACAAAATCGAGAGTGGCTAAAAATCACCTCTTTTTCCTTCTCTCGATCAGACACTTAGAAAAAAAAATGAAAAAAAAAAAAAAAATTGGATTTTTTCTAAGTACAAAATCGAGAGAGGCTAAAGATCACCTCTTTTTCCTTCTCTCGATCAGACACTTAGAAAAAAAACGGAAAAAAAAAAAAAAAAAATTTGGATTTTTTCTAAGTACAAAATCGAGAGTGGCTAAAAATCACCTCTTTTTCCTTCTCTCGATCAGACACTTAGAAAAAAAACGGAAAAAAAAAAATAAAAAATTTGGATTTTTTCTAAGTACAAAATCGAGAGAGGCTAAAAATCACCTCTTTTTCCTTTTCTCGATCAGACACTAAGAAAAAAAACGGAAAAAAAAAATAAAAATTTGGATTTTTTCTAAGTACAAAATCGAGAGAGGCTAAAAATCACCTCTTTTTCCTTCTCTCGATCAGACACTTAGAAAAAAAACGGGAAAAAAAAAAAAAAAAATTTGGATTTTTTCTAAGTACAAAATCGAGAGTGGCTAAAAATCACCTCTTTTTCCTTCTCTCGATCAGACACTTAGAAAAAAAACGGAAAAAAAAATAAAAAAATTTGGATTTTTTCTAAGTACAAAATCGAGAGTGGCTAAAAATCACCTCTTTTTCCTTCTCTCGATCAGACACTTAGAAAAAAAAAAGAAAAAAAAATAAAAAAATTGGATTTTTTCTAAGTACAAAATCGAGAGAGGCTAAAAATCACCTCTTTTTCCTTTTCTCGATCAGACACTTAGAAAAAAAACGGAAAAAAAAAAAAAAAAAATTTGGATTTTTTCTAAGTACAAAATCGAGAGAGGCTAAAAATCACCTCTTTTTCCTTTTCTCGATCAGACACTTAGAAAAAAAACGGAAAAAAAAAAAAAAAAATTTGGATTTTTTCTAAGTACAAATCGAGAGAGGCTAAAAATCACCTCTTTTTCCTTCTCTCGATCAGACACTTAGAAAAAAAACGGAAAAAAAAAAATAAAAAATTTGGATTTTTTCTAAGTACAAAATCGAGAGTGGCTAAAAATCACCTCTTTTTCCTTCTCTCGATCAGACACTTAGAAAAAAAACGGAAAAAAAAAAAAAAAAAAATTGGATTTTTTCTAAGTACAAAATCGAGAGAGGCTAAAAATCACCTCTTTTTCCTTTTCTCGATCAGACACTTAGAAAAAAAAATGAAAAAAAAAAAAAAAAATTGGATTTTTTCTAAGTACAAAATCGAGAGAGGCTAAAAATCACCTCTTTTTCCTTCTCTCGATCAGACACTTAGAAAAAAAACGGAAAAAAAAAAAAAAAAAATTTGGATTTTTTCTAAGTACAAAATCGAGAGTGGCTAAAAATCACCTCTTTTTCCTTCTCTCGATCAGACACTTAGAAAAAAACGGGAAAAAAAAAAAAAAAAATTTGGATTTTTTCTAAGTACAAAATCGAGAGAGGCTAAAAATCACCTCTTTTTCCTTCTCTCGATCAGACACTTAGAAAAAAAACGGAAAAAAAAAAAAAAAAAAATTTGGATTTTTTCTAAGTACAAAATCGAGAGTGGCTAAAAATCACCTCTTTTTCCTTCTCTCGATCAGACACTTAGAAAAAAAAATGAAAAAAAAAAAAAAAAATTGGATTTTTTCTAAGTACAAAATCGAGAGAGGCTAAAGATCACCTCTTTTTCCTTCTCTCGATCAGACACTTAGAAAAAAAACGGAAAAAAAAAAAAAAAAAATTGGGATTTTTTCTAAGTACAAAATCGAGAGTGGCTAAAAATCACCTCTTTTTCCTTCTCTCGATCAGACACTTAGAAAAAAAACGGAAAAAAAAAAAAAAAAAATTTGGATTTTTTCTAAGTACAAAATCGAGAGAGGCTAAAAATCACCTCTTTTTCCTTTTCTCGATCAGACACTTAGAAAAAAAACGGAAAAAAAAAAAAAAAAAATTTGGATTTTTTCTAAGTACAAAATCGAGAGAGGCTAAAAATCACCTCTTTTTCCTTCTCTCGATCAGACACTTAGAAAAAAAACGGGAAAAAAAAAAAAAAAATTTGGATTTTTTCTAAGTACAAAATCGAGAGTGGCTAAAAATCACCTCTTTTTCCTTCTCTCGATCAGACACTTAGAAAAAAAACGGAAAAAAAAAAAAAAAAAATTTGGATTTTTTCTAAGTACAAAATCGAGAGTGGCTAAAAATCACCTCTTTTTCCTTCTCTCGATCAGACACTTAGAAAAAAAAATGAAAAAAAAAAAAAAAAAATTGGATTTTTTCTAAGTACAAAATCGAGAGAGGCTAAAAATCACCTCTTTTTCCTTTTCTCGATCAGACACTTAGAAAAAAAACGGAAAAAAAAAAAAAAAAATTTGGATTTTTTCTAAGTACAAAATCGAGAGAGGCTAAAAATCACCTCTTTTTCCTTTTCTCGATCAGACACTTAGAAAAAAAACGGAAAAAAAAAAAAATAAATTTGGATTTTTTCTAAGTACAAAATCGAGAGAGGCTAAAAATCACCTCTTTTTCCTTCTCTCGATCAGACACTTAGAAAAAAAACGGAAAAAAAAAAATAAAAAATTTGGATTTTTTCTAAGTACAAAATCGAGAGTGGCTAAAAATCACCTCTTTTTCCTTCTCTCGATCAGACACTTAGAAAAAAAACGGAAAAAAAAAAAAAAAAAATTTGGATTTTTTCTAAGTACAAAATCGAGAGAGGCTAAAAATCACCTCTTTTTCCTTTTCTCGATCAGACACTTAGAAAAAAAAATGAAAAAAAAAAAAAAAAAATTGGATTTTTTTCTAAGTACAAAATCGAGAGAGGCTAAAAATCACCTCTTTTTCCTTCTCTCGATCAGACACTTAGAAAAAAAACGGAAAAAAAAAAAAAAAAAAATTTGGATTTTTTCTAAGTACAAAATCGAGAGTGGCTAAAAATCACCTCTTTTTCCTTCTCTCGATCAGACACTTAGAAAAAAAACGGAAAAAAAAAAAAAAAAAATTGGATTTTTTCTAAGTACAAAATCGAGAGAGGCTAAAAATCAGCTCTTTTCCTTTTCTCGATCAGACACTTAGAAAAAAAATGGAAAAAAAAAAAAAAAAAAATTGGATTTTTTCTAAGTACAAAATCGAGAGTGGCTAAAAATCACCTCTTTTTCCTTCTCTCGATCAGACAATTAGAAAAAAAAATGAAAAAAAAAAAAAAAAATTGGATTTTTTCTAAGTACAAAATCGAGAGAGGCTAAAAATCACCTCTTTTTCCTTCTCTCGATCAGACACTTAGAAAAAAAACGGAAAAAAAAAAAAAAAAAAATTGGATTTTTTCTAAGTACAAAATCGAGAGTGGCTAAAAATCACCTCTTTTTCCTTCTCTCGATCAGACACTTAGAAAAAAAACGGAAAAAAAAAAAAAAACATTTGGATTTTTTCTAAGTACAAAATCGAGAGTGGCTAAAAATCACCTCTTTTTCCTTCTCTCGATCAGACACTTAGAAAAAAAAATGAAAAAAAAAAAAAAAAATTGCATTTTTTCTAATTACAAAATCGAGAGAGGTTAAAAATCACCTCTTTTTCCTTCTCTCGATCAGACACTTAGAAAAAAAACGGAAAAAAAAAAAAAAAAAAATTTGGATTTTTTCTAAGTACAAAATCGAGAGTGGCTAAAAATCACCTCTTTTTCCTTCTCTCGATCAGACACTTAGAAAAAAAAATGAAAAAAAAAATAAAAAATTGGATTTTTTCTAAGTACAAAATCGAGAGAGGCTAAAAATCACCTCTTTTTCCTTCTCTCGATCAGACACTTAGAAAAAAAACGGGAAAAAAAAAAAAAAAAATTTGGATTTTTTCTAAGTACAAAATCGAGAGAGGCTAAAAATCACCTCTTTTTCCTTTTCTCGATCAGACACTTAGAAAAAAAACGGAAAAAAAAAAAAAAAAATTTGGATTTTTTCTAAGTACAAAATCGAGAGAGGCTAAAAATCACCTCTTTTTCCTTCTCTCGATCAGACACTTAGAAAAAAAACGGGAAAAAAAAAAAAAAAAATTTGGATTTTTTCTAAGTACAAAATCGAGAGTGGCTAAAAATCACCTCTTTTTCCTTCTCTCGATCAGACACTTAGAAAAAAAACGGAAAAAAAAAAAAAAAAATTTGGATTTTTTCT
>NW_026908158.1:0-53321 GCF_033978785.1 Entelurus aequoreus | reverse complement strand
CACCTCTTTTTCCTTCTCTCGATCGGACACTTAGAAAAAAAAAAAAAAAAAAAAAAAAAATTGGATTTTTTCTAAGTACAAAATCGAGAGAGGCTAAAAATCACCTCTTTTTCCTTCTCTCGATCAGACACTTAGAAAAAAAACGGAAAAAAAAAAAAAAAAATTTGGATTTTTTCTAAGTACAAATCGAGAGAGGCTAAAAAACACCTCTTTTTCCTTCTCTCGATCAGACACTTAGAAAAAAACGGAAAAAAAAAAAATAAATTTGGATTTTTTTCTAAGTACAAAATCGAGAGAGGCTAAAAATCACCTCTTTTTCCTTCTCTCGATCGGACACTTAGAAAAAAAAAAAAAAAAAAAAAAATTTGGATTTTTTCTAAGTACAAAATCGAGAGAGGCTAAAAATCACCTCTTTTTCCTTCTCTCGATCAGACACTTAGAAAAAAAACGGAAAAAAAAAAAAAAAAATTTGGATTTTTTCTAAGTACAAAATCGAGAGAGGCTAAAAATCACCTCTTTTTCCTTCTCTCGATCGGACACTTAGAAAAAAAAAAAAAAAAAAAAAAAAATTTGGATTTTTTCTAAGTACAAAATCGAGAGAGGCTAAAAATCACCTCTTTTTCCTTCTCTCGATCAGACACTTAGAAAAAAAAAACGGAAAAAAAAAAAAAAAAAAATTTGGATTTTTTTTAAGTACAAAATCGAGAGAGGCTAAAAATCACCTCTTTTTCCTTCTCTCGATCAGACACTTAGAAAAAAAACGGAAAAAAAAAAAAAAAAAAAGTGGATTTTTTCTAAGTACAAAATCGAGAGAGGCTAAAAATCACCTCTTTTTCCTTCTCTCGATCGGACACTTAGAAAAAAAAAAAAAAAAAAAAAAAAAAAATTTGGATTTTTTCTAAGTACAAAATCGAGAGAGGCTAAAAATCACCTCTTTTTCCTTCTCTCGATCAGACACTTAAAAAAAAACGGAAAAAAAAAAAAAAAAATTGGATTTTTTCTAAGTACAAAAATCGAGAGAGGCTAAAAATCACCTCTTTTTCCTTCTCTCGATCAGACACTTAAAAAAAAACGGAAAAAAAAAAAAAAAAAATTTGGATTTTTTCTAAGTACAAAATCGAGAGAGGCTAAAAATCACCTATTTTTCCTTCTCTCGATCAGACACTTAGAAAAAAAAACGGAAAAAAAAAAAAAAAAATTTGGATTTTTTTCTAAGTACAAAATCGAGAGAGGCTAAAAATCACCTCTTTTTCCTTCTCTCGATCGGACACTTAGAAAAAAAAAAAAAAAGAAAAAAAATTTGGATTTTTTCTAAGTACAAAATCGAGAGAGGCTAAAAATCACCTCTTTTTCCTTCTCTCGATCGGACACTTAGAAAAAAAAAAAAAAAAAAAAAAAAATTGGATTTTTTCTAAGTACAAAATCGAGAGAGGCTAAAAATCACCTCTTTTTCCTTCTCTCGATCAGACACTTAGAAAAAAAACGGAAAAAAAAAAAAAAAAATTTGGATTTTTTCTAAGTACAAAATCGAGAGAGGCTAAAAATCACCTCTTTTTCCTTCTCTCGATCAGACACTTAGAAAAAAAAAAAAAAAAAAAAAAAAAATTTGGATTTTTTCTAAGTACAAAATCGAGAGAGGCTAAAAATCACCTCTTTTTCCTTCTCTCGATCAGACACTTAGAAAAAAAACGGAAAAAAAAAAAAAAAAATTTGGATTTTTTTCTAAGTACAAAATCGAGAGAGGCTAAAAATCACCTCTTTTTCCTTCTCTCGATCGGACACTTAGAAAAAAAAAAAAATAAATAAATTTGGATTTTTTCTAAGTACAAAATCGAGAGAGGCTAAAAATCACCTCTTTTTCCTTCTCTCGATCAGACACTTAGAAAAAAAAACGGAAAAAAAAAAAAAAAAAAATTTGGAATTTTTCTAAGTACAAAATCGAGAGAGTCTAAAAATCACCTCTTTTTCCTTCTCTCGATCAGACACTTAGAAAAAAAAACGGAAAAAAAAAAAAAAAAAAAATGTGGATTTTTCTAAGTACAAAATCGAGAGAGGCTAAAAATCACCTCTTTTTCCTTCTCTCGATCAGACACTTAGAAAAAAAAACGGAAAAAAAAAAAAAAAAAATTTGGATTTTTTCTAAGTACAAAATCGAGAGAGGCTAAAAATCACCTCTTTTTCCTTCTCTCGATCGGACACTTAGAAAAAAAAAAAAAAAAAAAAAAAAAATTTGGATTTTTTCTAAGTACAAAATCGAGAGAGGCTAAAAATCACCTCTTTTTCCTTCTCTCGATCAGACACTTAAAAAAAAACGGAAAAAAAAATAAAAAATTTGGATTTTTTCTAAGTACAAAATCGAGAGAGGCTAAAAATCACCTCTTTTTCCTTCTCTCGATCGGACACTAAGAAAAAAAAAAAAAAAAAAAAAAATTTGGATTTTTCTAAGTACAAAATCGAGAGAGGCTAAAAATCACCTCTTTTTCCTTCTCTCGATCGGAGACTTAGAAAAAAAAAAAAAAAAAAAAAAAAAAATTTGGATTTTTTCTAAGTACAAAATCGAGAGAGGCTAAAATCACCTCTTTTTCCTTCTCTCGATCAGACACTTACAAAAAAAACGGAAAAAAAAAAAAAAAAAATTTGGATTTTTTCTAAGTACAAAATCGAGAGAGGCTAAAAATCACCTCTTTTTCCTTCTCTCGATCAGACTCTTAGAAAAAAAAACGGAAAAAAAAAAAAAAAAAATTTGGATTTTTTTCTAAGTACAAAATCGAGAGAGGCTAAAAATCACCTCTTTTTCCTTCTCTCGATCAGACACTTAGAAAAAAAACGGAAAAAAAAAAAAAAAAAATTTGGATTTTTTCTAAGTACAAAATCGAGAGAGGCTAAAAATCACCTCTTTTTCCTTCTCTCGATCGGACACTTAGAAAAAAAAAAAAAAAAAAAAAAAATTTGGATTTTTCTAAGTACAAAATCGAGAGAGGCTAAAAATCACCTCTTTTTCCTTCTCTCGATCAGACACTTAGAAAAAAAACGGAAAAAAAAAAAAAAAAATTGGATTTTTTCTAAGTACAAAATCGAGAGAGGCTAAAAATCACCTCTTTTTCCTTCTCTCGATCGGACACTTAGAAAAAAAAAAAAAAAAAAAAAAAAAAAAATTTGGATTTTTTCTAAGTACAAAATCGAGAGAGGCTAAAAATCACCTCTTTTTCCTTCTCTCGATCAGACACTTAGAAAAAAAACGGAAAAAAAAAGAAAAAAAATTTGGATTTTTTCTAAGTACGAAAATCGAGAGAGGCTAAAAATCACCTCTTTTTCCTTCTCTCGATCGGACACTTAGAAAAAAAAAAAAAAAAAAAAAAAAATTGGATTTTTTCTAAGTACAAAATCGAAAGAGGCTAAAAATCACCTCTTTTTCCTTCTCTCGATCAGACACTTAGAAAAAAAACGGAAAAAAAAAAAAAAAAAATTTGGATTTTTTCTAAGTACAAAATCGAGAGAGGCTAAAAATCACCTATTTTTCCTTCTCTCGATCAGACACTTAGAAAAAAAAACGGAAAAAAAAAAAAAAAAAAATTGGGATTTTTTTCTAAGTACAAAATCGAGAGAGGCTAAAAATCACCTCTTTTTCCTTGTCTCGATCGGACACTTAGAAAAAAAAAAAAAAAAGAAAAAAAATTTGGATTTTTTCTAAGTACAAAATCGAGAGAGGCTAAAAATCACCTCTTTTTCCTTCTCTCGATCGGACACTTAGAAAAAAAAAAAAAAAAAAAAAAAAATTGGATTTTTTCTAAGTACAAAATCGAGAGAGGCTAAAAATCACCTCTTTTTCCTTCTCTCGATCAGACACTTAGAAAAAAAACGGAAAAAAAAAAAAAAACATTTGGATTTTTTTCTAAGTACAAAATCGAGAGTGGCTAAAAATCACCTCTTTTTTCCTTCTCTCAATCAGACACTTAGAAAAAAAAATTAAAAAAAAAAAAAAAATTGGATTTTTTCTAAGTACAAAATCAAGACAGGCTAAAAATCACCTCTTTTTCCTTCTCTCGATCAGACACTTAGAAAAAAAACTGAAAAAAAAAAAAAAAAAATTTGGATTTTTTCTAAGTACAAAATCGAGAGAGGCTAAAAATCACCTCTTTTTCCTTCTCTCGATCAGACACTTAGAAAAAAAAAAGAAAAAAAAAAAGAAAAAATTGGATTTTTCTAAGTACAAAATCAAGAGAGGCTAAAAATCACCTCTTTTTCCTTCTCTCGATCAGACACTTAGAAAAAAAACGGAAAAAAAAAAAAAAAAAATTTGGATTTTTTCTAAGTACAAAATCGAGAGTGGCTAAAAATCACCTCTTTTTCCTTCTCTCGATCAGACACTTAGAAAAAAAACGAAAAAAAAAAAAAAAAAATTTGGATTTTTTCTAAGTACAAAATCGAGAGTGGCTAAAAATCACCTCTTTTCCTTCTCTCGATCAGACACTTAGAAAAAAAAAAGAAAAAAAAAAAAAAAAATTTGGATTTTTTCTAAGTACAAAATCGAGAGAGGCTAAAAATCACCTCTTTTTCCTTCTCTCGATCAGACACTTAGAAAAAAAACGGAAAAAAAAAAAAAAAAAAATTTGGATTTTTTCTAAGTACAAAATCGAGAGAGGCTAAAAATCACCTCTTTTTCCTTCTCTCGATCAGACACTTAGAAAAAAAAACGGAAAAAAAAAAAAAAAAAAATTTGGATTTTTTCTAAGTACAAAATCGAGAGAGGCTAAAAATCACCTCTTTTTCCTTCTCTCGATCGGACACTTAGAAAAAAAAAAAAAAAAAAAAAAAAATTTGGATTTTTTCTAAGTACAAAATCGAGAGAGGCTAAAAATCACCTCTTTTTCCTTCTCTCGATCAGACACTTAGAAAAAAAACGGGAAAAAAAAAAAAAAAAATTGGATTTTTTCTAAGTACAAAATCGAGAGAGGCTAAAAATCACCTCTTTTTCCTTCTCTCGATCGGACACTTAGAAAAAAAAAAAAAAAAAAAAAAAAAAAATTTGGATTTTTTCTAAGTACAAAATCGAGAGAGGCTAAAAATCACCTCTTTTTCCTTCTCTCGATCAGACACTTAGAAAAAAAACGGAAAAAAAAAAGAAAAAAAATTTGGATTTTTTTCTAAGTACAAAATCGAGAGAGGCTAAAAATCACCTCTTTTTCCTTCTCTCGATCGGACACTTAGAAAAAAAAAAAAAAAAAAAAAAATTGGATTTTTTCTAAGTACAAAATCGAAAGAGGCTAAAAATCACCTCTTTTTCCTTCTCTCGATCAGACACTTAGAAAAAAAACGGAAAAAAAAAAAAAAAAATTTGGATTTTTTCTAAGTACAAAATCGAGAGAGGCTAAAAATCACCTATTTTTCCTTCTCTCGATCAGACACTTAGAAAAAAAACGGAAAAAAAAAAAAAAAAAATTTGGATTTTTTTCTAAGTACAAAATCGAGAGAGGCTAAAAATCACCTCTTTTTCCTTGTCTCGATCGGACACTTAGAAAAAAAAAAAAAAAGAAAAAAAATTTGGATTTTTTCTAAGTACAAAAATCGAGAGAGGCTAAAAATCACCTCTTTTTCCTTCTCTCGATCGGACACTTAGAAAAAAAAAAAAAAAAAAAAAAAAATTGGATTTTTTCTAAGTACAAAATCGAGAGAGGCTAAAAATCACCTCTTTTTCCTTCTCTCGATCAGACACTTAGAAAAAAAACGGGAAAAAAAAAAAAAAACATTTGGATTTTTTCTAAGTACAAAATCGAGAGTGGCTAAAAATCACCTCTTTTTCCTTCTCTCAATCAGACACTTAGAAAAAAAAATTAAAAAAAAAAAAAAAAATTGGATTTTTTCTAAGTACAAAATCAAGACAGGCTAAAAATCACCTCTTTTTCCTTCTCTCGATCAGACACTTAGAAAAAAAAACTGAAAAAAAAAAAAAAAAAAATTTGGATTTTTTCTAAGTACAAAATCGAGAGAGGCTAAAAATCACCTCTTTTTCCTTCTCTCGATCAGACACTTAGAAAAAAAAAGAAAAAAAAAAAGAAAAAATGGATTTTTTCTAAGTACAAAATCAAGAGAGGCTAAAAATCACCTCTTTTTCCTTCTCTCGATCAGACACTTAGAAAAAAAAACGGAAAAAAAAAAAAAAAAAAATTTGGATTTTTTCTAAGTACAAAATCGAGAGTGGCTAAAAATCACCCTCTTTTTCCTTCTCTCGATCAGACACTTAGAAAAAAAACGGAAAAAAAAAAAAAAAAATTTGGATTTTTCTAAGTACAAAAATCGAGAGTGGCTAAAAATCACCTCTTTTTCCTTCTCTCGATCAGACACTTAGAAAAAAAAAAGAAAAAAAAAAAAAAAAATTTGGATATTTTTTCTAAGTACAAAATCGAGAGAGGCTAAAAATCACCTCTTTTTCCTTCTCTCGATCAGACACTTAGAAAAAAAACGGAAAAAAAAAAAAAAAAATTTGGATTTTTTCTAAGTACAAAATCGAGAGAGGCTAAAAATCACCTCTTTTTCCTTCTCTCGATCAGACACTTAGAAAAAAAACGGAAAAAAAAAAAAAAAAATTTGGATTTTTTCTAAGTACAAAATCGAGAGAGGCTAAAAATCACCTCTTTTTCCTTCTCTCGATCAGACACTTAGAAAAAAAACGGAAAAAAAAAAAAAAAAAATTTGGATTTTTTCTAAGTACAAAATCGAGAGAGGCTAAAAATCACCTCTTTTTCCTTCTCTCGATCGGACAATTAGAAAAAAAAAAAAAAAAAAAAAAAATTTGGATTTTTTCTAAGTACAAAATCGAGAGAGGCTAAAAATCACCTCTTTTTCCTTCTCTCGATCAGACACTTAGAAAAAAAACGGAAAAAAAAAAAAAAAAATTTGGATTTTTTCTAAGTACAAAATCGAGAGAGGCTAAAAATCACCTCTTTTTCCTTCTCTCGATCGGACACTTAGAAAAAAAAAAAAAAAAAAAAAAAAAAAATTTGGATTTTTTCTAAGTACAAAATCGAGAGAGGCTAAAAATCACCTCTTTTTCCTTCTCTCGATCAGACACTTAGAAAAAAAACGGAAAAAAAAAGAAAAAAAATTTGGATTTTTTCTAAGTACAAAATCGAGAGAGGCTAAAAATCACCTCTTTTTCCTTCTCTCGATCGGACACTTAGAAAAAAAAAAAAAAAAAAAAAAAAATTGGATTTTTTCTAAGTACAAAATCGAGAGAGGCTAAAAATCACCTCTTTTTCCTTCTCTCGATCAGACACTTAGAAAAAAAACGGAAAAAAAAAAAAAAAAAATTTGGATTTTTTTCTAAGTACAAAATCGAGAGAGGCTAAAAATCACCTCTTTTTCCTTGTCTCGATCGGACACTTAGAAAAAAAAAAAAAAAAGAAAAAAAATTTGGATTTTTTCTAAGTACAAAATCGAGAGAGGCTAAAAATCACCTCTTTTTCCTTCTCTCGATCGGACACTTAGAAAAAAAAAAAAAAAAAAAAAAAAAATTGGATTTTTTCTAAGTACAAAATCGAGAGAGGCTAAAAATCACCTCTTTTTCCTTCTCTCGATCAGACACTTAGAAAAAAAACGGAAAAAAAAAAAAAAAAAATTTGGATTTTTTCTAAGTACAAAATCGAGAGAGGCTAAAAATCACCTATTTTTCCTTCTCTCGATCAGACACTTAGAAAAAAAACGGAAAAAAAAAAAAAAAAAATTTGGATTTTTTTCTAAGTACAAAATCGAGAGAGGCTAAAAATCACCTCTTTTTCCTTGTCTCGATCGGACACTTAGAAAAAAAAAAAAAAAAGAAAAAAAATTTGGATTTTTTCTAAGTACAAAATCGAGAGAGGCTAAAAATCACCTCTTTTTCCTTCTCTCGATCGGACACTTAGAAAAAAAAAAAAAAAAAAAAAAAAATTGGATTTTTTCTAAGTACAAAATCGAGAGAGGCTAAAAATCACCTCTTTTTCCTTCTCTCGATCAGACACTTAGAAAAAAAACGGAAAAAAAAAAAAAAAAAATTTGGATTTTTTCTAAGTACAAAATCGAGAGAGGCTAAAAATCACCTCTTTTTCCTTCTCTCGATCAGACACTTAGAAAAAAAACGGAAAAAAAAAATAAAAAATTTGGATTTTTTTCTAAGTACAAAATCGAGAGAGGCTAAAAATCACCTCTTTTTCCTTCTCTCGATCGGACACTTAGAAAAAAAAAAAAAAAAAAAAAAAAATTTGGATTTTTTCTAAGTACAAAATCGAGAGAGGCTAAAAATCACCTCTTTTTCCTTCTCTCGATCAGACACTTAGAAAAAAAACGGAAAAAAAAAAAAAAAAAATTTGGATTTTTTCTAAGTACAAAATCGAGAGAGGCTAAAAATCACCTCTTTTTCCTTCTCTCGATCGGACACTTAGAAAAAAAAAAAAAAAAAAAAAAATTGGATTTTTTCTAAGTACAAAATCGAGAGAGGCTAAAAATCACCTCTTTTTCCTTCTCTCGATCAGACACTTAGAAAAAAAACGGAAAAAAAAAAAAAAAAAATTTGGAATTTTTCTAAGTACAAAATCGAGAGAGTCTAAAAATCACCTCTTTTTCCTTCTCTCGATCAGACACTTAGAAAAAAAACGGAAAAAAAAAAAAAAAAATGTGGATTTTTTCTAAGTACAAAATCGAGAGAGGCTAAAAATCACCTCTTTTTCCTTCTCTCGATCAGACACTTAGAAAAAAAACGGAAAAAAAAAAAAAAAAAATTTGGATTTTTTCTAAGTACAAAATCGAGAGAGGCTAAAAATCACCTCTTTTTCCTTCTCTCGATCGGACACTTAGAAAAAAAAAAAAAAAAAAAAAAAAAATTTGGATTTTTTCTAAGTACAAAATCGAGAGAGGCTAAAAATCACCTCTTTTTCCTTCTCTCGATCAGACACTTAAAAAAAAACGGAAAAAAAAAATAAAAAATTTGGATTTTTTCTAAGTACAAAATCGAGAGAGGCTAAAAATCACCTCTTTTTCCTTCTCTCGATCGGACACTAAGAAAAAAAAAAAAAAAAAAAAAAAAATTTGGATTTTTTCTAAGTACAAAATCGAGAGAGGCTAAAAATCACCTCTTTTTCCTTCTCTCGATCGGAGACTTAGAAAAAAAAAAAAAAAAAAAAAAAAAATTTGGATTTTTTCTAAGTACAAAATCGAGAGAGGCTAAAAATCACCTCTTTTTCCTTCTCTCGATCAGACACTTAGAAAAAAAACGGAAAAAAAAAAAAAAAAAATTTGGATTTTTTCTAAGTACAAAATCGAGAGAGGCTAAAAATCACCTCTTTTTCCTTCTCTCGATCAGACACTTAGAAAAAAAACAGAAAAAAAAAAAAAAAAAATTTGGATTTTTTCTAAGTACAAAATCGAGAGAGGCTAAAAATCACCTCTTTTTCCTTCTCTCGATCAGACACTTAGAAAAAAAACGGAAAAAAAAAAAAAAAATTTGGATTTTTTCTAAGTACAAAATCGAGAGAGGCTAAAAATCACCTCTTTTTCCTTCTCTCGATCAGACACTTAGAAAAAAAACGGAAAAAAAAAAAAAAAAATTTGGATTTTTTCTAAGTACAAAATCGAGAGAGGCTAAAAATCACCTCTTTTTCCTTCTCTCGATCAGACACTTAGAAAAAAAACGGAAAAAAAAAAAAAAAAAATTTGGATTTTTTCTAAGTACAAAATCGAGAGAGGCTAAAAATCACCTCTTTTTCCTTCTCTCGATCGGACAATTAGAAAAAAAAAAAAAAAAAAAAAAAATTTGGATTTTTTCTAAGTACAAAATCGAGAGAGGCTAAAAATCACCTCTTTTTCCTTCTCTCGATCAGACACTTAGAAAAAAAACGGAAAAAAAAAAAAAAAAAATTTGGATTTTTTCTAAGTACAAAATCGAGAGAGGCTAAAAATCACCTCTTTTTCCTTCTCTCGATCGGACACTTAGAAAAAAAAAAAAAAAAAAAAAAAAAAAATTTGGATTTTTTCTAAGTACAAAATCGAGAGAGGCTAAAAATCACCTCTTTTTCCTTCTCTCGATCAGACACTTAGAAAAAAAACGGAAAAAAAAAGAAAAAAAATTTGGATTTTTTCTAAGTACAAAATCGAGAGAGGCTAAAAATCACCTCTTTTTCCTTCTCTCGATCGGACACTTAGAAAAAAAAAAAAAAAAAAAAAAAAATTGGATTTTTTCTAAGTACAAAATCGAGAGAGGCTAAAAATCACCTCTTTTTCCTTCTCTCGATCAGACACTTAGAAAAAAAACGGAAAAAAAAAAAAAAAAAATTTGGATTTTTTTCTAAGTACAAAATCGAGAGAGGCTAAAAATCACCTCTTTTTCCTTGTCTCGATCGGACACTTAGAAAAAAAAAAAAAAAAGAAAAAAAATTTGGATTTTTTCTAAGTACAAAATCGAGAGAGGCTAAAAATCACCTCTTTTTCCTTCTCTCGATCGGACACTTAGAAAAAAAAAAAAAAAAAAAAAAAAATTGGATTTTTTCTAAGTACAAAATCGAGAGAGGCTAAAAATCACCTCTTTTTCCTTCTCTCGATCAGACACTTAGAAAAAAAACGGAAAAAAAAAAAAAAAAAATTTGGATTTTTTCTAAGTACAAAATCGAGAGAGGCTAAAAATCACCTATTTTTCCTTCTCTCGATCAGACACTTAGAAAAAAAACGGAAAAAAAAAAAAAAAAAATTTGGATTTTTTTCTAAGTACAAAATCGAGAGAGGCTAAAAATCACCTCTTTTTCCTTGTCTCGATCGGACACTTAGAAAAAAAAAAAAAAAAGAAAAAAAATTTGGATTTTTTCTAAGTACAAAATCGAGAGAGGCTAAAAATCACCTCTTTTTCCTTCTCTCGATCGGACACTTAGAAAAAAAAAAAAAAAAAAAAAAAAATTGGATTTTTTCTAAGTACAAAATCGAGAGAGGCTAAAAATCACCTCTTTTTCCTTCTCTCGATCAGACACTTAGAAAAAAAACGGAAAAAAAAAAAAAAAAAATTTGGATTTTTTCTAAGTACAAAATCGAGAGAGGCTAAAAATCACCTCTTTTTCCTTCTCTCGATCAGACACTTAGAAAAAAAACGGAAAAAAAAAATAAAAAATTTGGATTTTTTTCTAAGTACAAAATCGAGAGAGGCTAAAAATCACCTCTTTTTCCTTCTCTCGATCGGACACTTAGAAAAAAAAAAAAAAAAAAAAAAAAATTTGGATTTTTTCTAAGTACAAAATCGAGAGAGGCTAAAAATCACCTCTTTTTCCTTCTCTCGATCAGACACTTAGAAAAAAAACGGAAAAAAAAAAAAAAAAAATTTGGATTTTTTCTAAGTACAAAATCGAGAGAGGCTAAAAATCACCTCTTTTTCCTTCTCTCGATCGGACACTTAGAAAAAAAAAAAAAAAAAAAAAAATTGGATTTTTTCTAAGTACAAAATCGAGAGAGGCTAAAAATCACCTCTTTTTCCTTCTCTCGATCAGACACTTAGAAAAAAAACGGAAAAAAAAAAAAAAAAAATTTGGAATTTTTCTAAGTACAAAATCGAGAGAGTCTAAAAATCACCTCTTTTTCCTTCTCTCGATCAGACACTTAGAAAAAAAACGGAAAAAAAAAAAAAAAAAATGTGGATTTTTTCTAAGTACAAAATCGAGAGAGGCTAAAAATCACCTCTTTTTCCTTCTCTCGATCAGACACTTAGAAAAAAAACGGAAAAAAAAAAAAAAAAAATTTGGATTTTTTCTAAGTACAAAATCGAGAGAGGCTAAAAATCACCTCTTTTTCCTTCTCTCGATCGGACACTTAGAAAAAAAAAAAAAAAAAAAAAAAAAATTTGGATTTTTTCTAAGTACAAAATCGAGAGAGGCTAAAAATCACCTCTTTTTCCTTCTCTCGATCAGACACTTAAAAAAAAACGGAAAAAAAAAAATAAAAAATTTGGATTTTTTCTAAGTACAAAATCGAGAGAGGCTAAAAATCACCTCTTTTTCCTTCTCTCGATCGGACACTAAGAAAAAAAAAAAAAAAAAAAAAAAATTTGGATTTTTTCTAAGTACAAAATCGAGAGAGGCTAAAAATCACCTCTTTTTCCTTCTCTCGATCGGAGACTTAGAAAAAAAAAAAAAAAAAAAAAAAAATTTGGATTTTTTCTAAGTACAAAATCGAGAGAGGCTAAAAATCACCTCTTTTTCCTTCTCTCGATCAGACACTTAGAAAAAAAACGGAAAAAAAAAAAAAAAAAATTTGGATTTTTTCTAAGTACAAAATCGAGAGAGGCTAAAAATCACCTCTTTTTCCTTCTCTCGATCAGACACTTAGAAAAAAAACAGAAAAAAAAAAAAAAAAAATTTGGATTTTTTCTAAGTACAAAATCGAGAGAGGCTAAAAATCACCTCTTTTTCCTTCTCTCGATCAGACACTTAGAAAAAAAACGGAAAAAAAAAAAAAAAAAATTTGGATTTTTTCTAAGTACAAAATCGAGAGAGGCTAAAAATCACCTCTTTTTCCTTCTCTCGATCGGACACTTAGAAAAAAAAAAAAAAAAAAAAAAAATTTGGATTTTTTCTAAGTACAAAATCGAGAGAGGCTAAAAATCACCTCTTTTTCCTTCTCTCGATCAGACACTTAGAAAAAAAACGGAAAAAAAAAAAAAAATTTGGATTTTTTCTAAGTACAAAATCGAGAGAGGCTAAAAATCACCTCTTTTTCCTTCTCTCGATCGGACACTTAGAAAAAAAAAAAAAAAAAAAAAAAAAAATTTGGATTTTTTCTAAGTACAAAATCGAGAGAGGCTAAAAATCACCTCTTTTTCCTTCTCTCGATCAGACACTTAGAAAAAAAACGGAAAAAAAAAGAAAAAAAATTTGGATTTTTTCTAAGTACAAAATCGAGAGAGGCTAAAAATCACCTCTTTTTCCTTCTCTCGATCGGACACTTAGAAAAAAAAAAAAAAAAAAAAAAAATTGGATTTTTTCTAAGTACAAAATCGAGAGAGGCTAAAAATCACCTCTTTTTCCTTCTCTCGATCGGACACTTAGAAAAAAAAAAAAAAAAAAAAAAAATTTGGATTTTTTCTAAGTACAAAATCGAGAGAGGCTAAAAATCACCTCTTTTTCCTTCTCTCGATCAGACACTTAGAAAAAAAACGAGAAAAAAAAAAAAAAAAATTGGATTTTTTCTAAGTACAAAATCGAGAGAGGCTAAAAATCACCTCTTTTTCCTTCTCTCGATCGGACACTTAGAAAAAAAAAAAAAAAAAAAAAAAAATTTTGGATTTTTTCTAAGTACAAAATCGAGAGAGGCTAAAAATCACCTCTTTTTCCTTCTCTCGATCAGACACTTAGAAAAAAAACGGAAAAAAAAAAAAAAAAAATGTGGATTTTTTCTAAGTACAAAATCGAGAGAGGCTAAAAATCACCTCTTTTTCCTTCTCTCGATCGGACACTTAGAAAAAAAAAAAAAAAAAAAAAAAAATTTGGATTTTTTCTAAGTACAAAATCGAGAGAGGCTAAAAATCACCTCTTTTTCCTTCTCTCGATCAGACACTTAAAAAAAAACGGAAAAAAAAAAAAAAAAATTTGGATTTTTTCTAAGTACAAAATCGAGAGAGGCTAAAAATCACCTATTTTTCCTTCTCTCGATCAGACACTTAGAAAAAAAACGGAAAAAAAAAAAAAAAAAATTTGGATTTTTTTCTAAGTACAAAATCGAGAGAGGCTAAAAATCACCTCTTTTTCCTTCTCTCGATCGGACACTTAGAAAAAAAAAAAAAAAAAAAAAAAATTTGGATTTTTTCTAAGTACAAAATCGAGAGAGGCTAAAAATCACCTCTTTTTCCTTCTCTCGATCGGACACTTAGAAAAAAAAAAAAAAAAAAAAAAAAATTGGATTTTTTCTAAGTACAAAATCGAGAGAGGCTAAAAATCACCTCTTTTTCCTTCTCTCGATCAGACACTTAGAAAAAAAACGGAAAAAAAAAAAAAAAAAATTTGGATTTTTTCTAAGTACAAAATCGAGAGAGGCTAAAAATCACCTCTTTTTCCTTCTCTCGATCAGACACTTAGAAAAAAAACGGAAAAAAAAAAAAAAAAATTTGGATTTTTTTCTAAGTACAAAATCGAGAGAGGCTAAAAATCACCTCTTTTTCCTTCTCTCGATCGGACACTTAGAAAAAAAAAAAAAAAAAAAAAAAATTTGGATTTTTTCTAAGTACAAAATCGAGAGAGGCTAAAAATCACCTCTTTTTCCTTCTCTCGATCAGACACTTAGAAAAAAAACGGAAAAAAAAAAAAAAAAAATTTGGATTTTTTCTAAGTACAAAATCGAGAGAGGCTAAAAATCACCTCTTTTTCCTTCTCTCGATCGGACACTTAGAAAAAAAAAAAAAAAAAAAAATTTGGATTTTTTCTAAGTACAAAATCGAGAGAGGCTAAAAATCACCTCTTTTTCCTTCTCTCGATCAGACACTTAGAAAAAAAACGGAAAAAAAAAAAAAAAAAAATTGGATTTTTTCTAAGTACAAAATCGAGAGAGGCTAAAAATCACCTCTTTTTCCTTCTCTCGATCAGACACTTAGAAAAAAAACGGAAAAAAAAAAAAAAAAAATTTGGATTTTTTCTAAGTACAAAATCGAGAGAGGCTAAAAATCACCTCTTTTTCCTTCTCTCGATCAGACACTTAGAAAAAAAAAGGAAAAAAAAAAAAAAAAAATTTTGATTTTTTCTAAGTACAAAATCGAGAGAGGCTAAAAATCACCTCTTTTTCCTTCTCTCGATCGGACACTTAGAAAAAAAAAAAAAAAAAAAAAAAAAATTTGGATTTTTTCTAAGTACAAAATCGAGAGAGGCTAAAAATCACCTCTTTTTCCTTCTCTCGATCAGACACTTAGAAAAAAAACGGGAAAAAAAAAAAAAAAAATTGGATTTTTTCTAAGTACAAAATCGAGAGAGGCTAAAAATCACCTCTTTTTCCTTCTCTCGATCAGACACCTAGAAAAAAAACGGAAAAAAAAAAAAAAAAAATTTGGATTTTTTCTAAGTACAAAATCGAGAGAGGCTAAAAATCACCTCTTTTTCCTTCTCTCGATCAGACACTTAGAAAAAAAAACGGAAAAAAAAAAAAAAAAAATTGGATTTTTTCTAAGTACAAAATCGAGAGAGGCTAAAAATCACCTCTTTTTCCTTCTCTCGATCAGACACTTAGAAAAAAAACAGAAAAAAAAAAAAAAAAATTTGGATTTTTTCTAAGTACAAAATCGAGAGAGGCTAAAAATCACCTCTTTTTCCTTCTCTCGATCGGACACTTAGAAAAAAAAAAAAAAAAAAAAAAAAAATTTGGATTTTTTCTAAGTAAAAAATCGAGAGAGGCTAAAAATCACCTCTTTTTCCTTCTCTCGATCAGACACTTAGAAAAAAAACGGAAAAAAAAAAAAAAAAAATTTGGATTTTTTCTAAGTACAAAATCGAGAGAGGCTAAAAATCACCTCTTTTTCCTTCTCTCGATCAGACACTTAGAAAAAAAACGGAAAAAAAAAAAAAAAAAATTTGGATTTTTTCTAAGTACAAAATCGAGAGAGGCTAAAAATCACCTCTTTTTCCTTCTCTCGATCAGACACTTAGAAAAAAAAAAGAAAAAAAAAAAGAAAAAATTGGATTTTTTCTAAGTACAAAATCAAGAGAGGCTAAAAATCACCTCTTTTTCCTTCTCTCGATCAGACACTTAGAAAAAAAACGGAAAAAAAAAAAAAAAAAATTTGGATTTTTTCTAAGTACAAAATCGAGAGTGGCTAAAAATCACCTCTTTTTCCTTCTCTCGATCAGACACTTAGAAAAAAAACGGAAAAAAAAAAAAAAAAAATTTGGATTTTTTCTAAGTACAAAATCGAGAGTGGCTAAAAATCACCTCTTTTTCCTTCTCTCGATCAGACACTTAGAAAAAAAAAATAAAAAAAAATAAAATAAATTTGGATTTTTTCTAAGTACAAAATCGAGAGAGGCTAAAAATAACCTCTTTTTCCTTCTCTCGATCAGACACTTAGAAAAAAAACGGGGAAAAAAAAAAAAAAATTTGGATTTTTTCTAAGTACAAAATCGAGAGAGGCTAAAAATCACCTCTTTTTCCTTCTCTCGATCAGACACTTAGAAAAAAAACGGAAAAAAAAAAAAAAAAAATTTGGATTTTTTCTAAGTACAAAATCGAGAGTGGCTAAAAATCACCTCTTTTTCCTTCTCTCGATCGGACACTAAGAAAAAAAAAAAAAAAAAAAAAAAAAATTGGATTTTTTCTAAGTACAAAATCGAGAGAGGCTAAAAATCACCTCTTTTTCCTTCTCTCGATCGGAGACTTAGAAAAAAAAAAAAAAAAAAAAAAACATTTGGATTTTTTCTAAGTACAAAATCGAGAGAGGCTAAAAATCACCTCTTTTTCCTTCTCTCGATCAGACACTTAGAAAAAAAACGGAAAAAAAAAAAAAAAAAATTTGGATTTTTTCTAAGTACAAAATCGAGAGAGGCTAAAAATCACCTCTTTTTCCTTCTCTCGATCAGACACTTAGAAAAAAAACGGAAAAAAAAAAAAAAAAAATTTGGATTTTTTCTAAGTACAAAATCGAGAGAGGCTAAAAATCACCTCTTTTTCCTTCTCTCGATCAGACACTTAGAAAAAAAACGGAAAAAAAAAAAAAAAAATTTGGATTTTTTCTAAGTACAAAATCGAGAGAGGCTAAAAATCACCTCTTTTTCCTTCTCTCGATCGGACACTTAGAAAAAAAAAAAAAAAAAAAAAAATTTGGATTTTTTCTAAGTACAAAATCGAGAGAGGCTAAAAATCACCTCTTTTTCCTTCTCTCGATCAGACACTTAGAAAAAAAACGGAAAAAAAAAAAAAAAAATTTGGATTTTTTCTAAGTACAAAATCGAGAGAGGCTAAAAATCACCTCTTTTTCCTTCTCTCGATCGGACACTTAGAAAAAAAAAAAATAAAAAAATAAAAAAATTTGGATTTTTTCTAAGTACAAAATCGAGAGAGGCTAAAAATCACCTCTTTGTCCTTCTCTCGATCAGACACTTAGAAAAAAAACGGAAAAAAAAAGAAAAAAAATTTGGATTTTTTCTAAGTACAAAATCGAGAGAGGCTAAAAATCACCTCTTTTTCCTTCTCTCGATCGGACACTTAGAAAAAAAAAAAAAAAAAAAAAAAAATTGGATTTTTTCTAAGTACAAAATCGAGAGAGGCTAAAAATCACCTCTTTTTCCTTCTCTCGATCAGACACTTAGAAAAAAAACGGAAAAAAAAAAAAAAAAAATTTGGATTTTTTCTAAGTACAAAATCGAGAGAGGCTAAAAATCACCTATTTTTCCTTCTCTCGATCAGACACTTAGAAAAAAAACGGAAAAAAAAAAAAAAAAAATTTGGATTTTTTTCTAAGTACAAAATCGAGAGAGGCTAAAAATCACCTCTTTTTCCTTGTCTCGATCGGACACTTAGAAAAAAAAAAAAAAAAAAAAAAAATTTGGATTTTTTCTAAGTACAAAATCGAGAGAGGCTAAAAATCACCTCTTTTTCCTTCTCTCGATCGGACACTTAGAAAAAAAAAAAAAAAAAAAAAAAATTGGATTTTTTCTAAGTACAAAATCGAGAGAGGCTAAAAATCACCTCTTTTTCCTTCTCTCGATCAGACACTTAGAAAAAAAACGGAAAAAAAAAAAAAAAAATTTGGATTTTTTCTAAGTACAAAATCGAGAGAGGCTAAAAATCACCTCTTTTTCCTTCTCTCGATCAGACACTTAGAAAAAAAACGGAAAAAAAAAATAAAAAATTTGGATTTTTTTCTTAATACAAAATCGAGAGAGGCTAATCATCACCTCTTTTTCCTTCTCTCGATCGGACACTTAGAAAAAAAAAAAAAAAAAAAAAAAAATTTGGATTTTTTCTAAGTACAAAATCGAGAGAGGCTAAAAATCACCTCTTTTTCCTTCTCTCGATCAGACACTTAGAAAAAAAACGGAAAAAAAAAAAAAAAAAATTTGGATTTTTTCTAAGTACAAAATCGAGAGAGGCTAAAAATCACCTCTTTTTCCTTCTCTCGATCGGACACTTAGAAAAAAAAAAAAAAAAAAAAAAATTGGATTTTTTCTAAGTACAAAATCGAGAGAGGCTAAAAATCACCTCTTTTTCCTTCTCTCGATCAGACACTTAGAAAAAAAACGGAAAAAAAAAAAAAAAAATTTGGAATTTTTCTAAGTACAAAATCGAGAGAGTCTAAAAATCACCTCTTTTTCTTTCTCTCGATCAGACACTTAGAAAAAAAACGGAAAAAAAAAAAAAAAAAATGTGGATTTTTTCTAAGTACAAAATCGAGAGAGGCTAAAAATCACCTCTTTTTCCTTCTCTCGATCAGACACTTAGAAAAAAAACGGAAAAAAAAAAAAAAAAAAATTTGGATTTTTTCTAAGTACAAAATCGAGAGAGGCTAAAAATCACCTCTTTTTCCTTCTCTCGATCGGACACTTAGAAAAAAAAAAAAAAAAAAAAAAAAAATTTGGATTTTTTCTAAGTACAAAATCGAGAGAGGCTAAAAATCACCTCTTTTTCCTTCTCTCGATCAGACACTTAAAAAAAAACGGAAAAAAAAAATAAAAAATTTGGATTTTTTCTAAGTACAAAATCGAGAGAGGCTAAAAATCACCTCTTTTTCCTTCTCTCGATCGGACACTAAGAAAAAAAAAAAAAAAAAAAAAAAAATTTGGATTTTTTCTAAGTACAAAATCGAGAGAGGCTAAAAATCACCTCTTTTTCCTTCTCTCGATCGGAGACTTAGAAAAAAAAAAAAAAAAAAAAAAAAAATTTGGATTTTTTCTAAGTACAAAATCGAGAGAGGCTAAAAATCACCTCTTTTTCCTTCTCTCGATCAGACACTTAGAAAAAAAACGGAAAAAAAAAAAAAAAAAATTTGGATTTTTTCTAAGTACAAAATCGAGAGAGGCTAAAAATCACCTCTTTTTCCTTCTCTCGATCAGACACTTAGAAAAAAAACAGAAAAAAAAAAAAAAAAAATTTGGATTTTTTCTAAGTACAAAATCGAGAGAGGCTAAAAATCACCTCTTTTTCCTTCTCTCGATCAGACACTTAGAAAAAAAACGGAAAAAAAAAAAAAAAAAATTTGGATTTTTTCTAAGTACAAAATCGAGAGAGGCTAAAAATCACCTCTTTTTCCTTCTCTCGATCGGACACTTAGAAAAAAAAAAAAAAAAAAAAAAAATTTGGATTTTTTCTAAGTACAAAATCGAGAGAGGCTAAAAATCACCTCTTTTTCCTTCTCTCGATCAGACACTTAGAAAAAAAACGGAAAAAAAAAAAAAAAAATTTGGATTTTTTCTAAGTACAAAATCGAGAGAGGCTAAAAATCACCTCTTTTTCCTTCTCTCGATCGGACACTTAGAAAAAAAAAAAAAAAAAAAAAAAAAAATTTGGATTTTTTCTAAGTACAAAATCGAGAGAGGCTAAAAATCACCTCTTTTTCCTTCTCTCGATCAGACACTTAGAAAAAAAACGGAAAAAAAAAGAAAAAAAATTTGGATTTTTTCTAAGTACAAAATCGAGAGAGGCTAAAAATCACCTCTTTTTCCTTCTCTCGATCGGACACTTAGAAAAAAAAAAAAAAAAAAAAAAAATTGGATTTTTTCTAAGTACAAAATCGAGAGAGGCTAAAAATCACCTCTTTTTCCTTCTCTCGATCGGACACTTAGAAAAAAAAAAAAAAAAAAAAAAAATTTGGATTTTTTCTAAGTACAAAATCGAGAGAGGCTAAAAATCACCTCTTTTTCCTTCTCTCGATCAGACACTTAGAAAAAAAACGGAAAAAAAAAAAAAAAAAAATTGGATTTTTTCTAAGTACAAAATCGAGAGAGGCTAAAAATCACCTCTTTTTCCTTCTCTCGATCGGACACTTAGAAAAAAAAAAAAAAAAAAAAAAAAATTTGGATTTTTTCTAAGTACAAAATCGAGAGAGGCTAAAAATCACCTCTTTTTCCTTCTCTCGATCAGACACTTAGAAAAAAAACGGAAAAAAAAAAAAAAAAAATGTGGATTTTTTCTAAGTACAAAATCGAGAGAGGCTAAAAATCACCTCTTTTTCCTTCTCTCGATCGGACACTTAGAAAAAAAAAAAAAAAAAAAAAAAAATTTGGATTTTTTCTAAGTACAAAATCGAGAGAGGCTAAAAATCACCTCTTTTTCCTTCTCTCGATCAGACACTTAAAAAAAAACGGAAAAAAAAAAAAAAAAATTTGGATTTTTTCTAAGTACAAAATCGAGAGAGGCTAAAAATCACCTATTTTTCCTTCTCTCGATCAGACACTTAGAAAAAAAACGGAAAAAAAAAAAAAAAAAATTTGGATTTTTTTCTAAGTACAAAATCGAGAGAGGCTAAAAATCACCTCTTTTTCCTTCTCTCGATCGGACACTTAGAAAAAAAAAAAAAAAAAAAAATAATTTGGATTTTTTCTAAGTACAAAATCGAGAGAGGCTAAAAATCACCTCTTTTTCCTTCTCTCGATCGGACACTTAGAAAAAAAAAAAAAAAAAAAAAAAAATTGGATTTTTTCTAAGTACAAAATCGAGAGAGGCTAAAAATCACCTCTTTTTCCTTCTCTCGATCAGAAACTTAGAAAAAAAACGGAAAAAAAAAAAAAAAAAATTTGGATTTTTTCTAAGTACAAAATCGAGAGAGGCTAAAAATCACCTCTTTTTCCTTCTCTCGATCAGACACTTAGAAAAAAAACGGAAAAAAAAAAAAAAAATTTGGATTTTTTTCTAAGTACAAAATCGAGAGAGGCTAAAAATCACCTCTTTTTCCTTCTCTCGATCGGACACTTAGAAAAAAAAAAAAAAAAAAAAAAAAATTTGGATTTTTTCTAAGTACAAAATCGAGAGAGGCTAAAAATCACCTCTTTTTCCTTCTCTCGATCAGACACTTAGAAAAAAAACGGAAAAAAAAAAAAAAAAAATTTGGATTTTTTCTAAGTACAAAATCGAGAGAGGCTAAAAATCACCTCTTTTTCCTTCTCTCGATCGGACACTTAGAAAAAAAAAAAAAAAAAAAAAATTTGGATTTTTTCTAAGTACAAAATCGAGAGAGGCTAAAAATCACCTCTTTTTCCTTCTCTCGATCAGACACTTAGAAAAAAAACGGGAAAAAAAAAAAAAAAAAAATTTGATTTTTTCTAAGTACAAAATCGAGAGAGGCTAAAAATCACCTCTTTTTCCTTCTCTCGATCAGACACTTAGAAAAAAAACGGAAAAAAAAAAAAAAAAAATTTGGATTTTTTCTAAGTACAAAATCGAGAGAGGCTAAAAATCACCTCTTTTTCCTTCTCTCGATCAGACACTTAGAAAAAAAACGGAAAAAAAAAAAAAAAAAATTTGGATTTTTTCTAAGTACAAAATCGAGAGAGGCTAAAAATCACCTCTTTTTCCTTCTCTCGATCAGACACTTAGAAAAAAAAAGGAAAAAAAAAAAAATTTGGATTTTTTCTAAGTACAAAATCGAGAGAGGCTAAAAATCACCTCTTTTTCCTTCTCTCGATCGGACACTTAGAAAAAAAAAAAAAAAAAAAAAAAAATTTGGATTTTTTCTAAGTACAAAATCGAGAGAGGCTAAAAATCACCTCTTTTTCCTTCTCTCGATCAGACACTTAGAAAAAAAACGGAAAAAAAAAAAAAAAAAATTGGATTTTTTCTAAGTACAAAATCGAGAGAGGCTAAAAATCACCTCTTTTTCCTTCTCTCGATCAGACACTTAGAAAAAAAACGGAAAAAAAAAAAAAAAAAATTTGGATTTTTTCTAAGTACAAAATCGAGAGAGGCTAAAAATCACCTCTTTTTCCTTCTCTCGATCAGACACTTAGAAAAAAAACAGAAAAAAAAAAAAAAAATTTGGATTTTTTCTAAGTACAAAATCGAGAGAGGCTAAAAATCACCTCTTTTTCCTTCTCTCGATCGGACACTTAGAAAAAAAAAAAAAAAAAAAAAAAAAATTTGGATTTTTTCTAAGTAAAAAATCGAGAGAGGCTAAAAATCACCTCTTTTTCCTTCTCTCGATCAGACACTTAGAAAAAAAACGGAAAAAAAAAAAAAAAAAATTTGGATTTTTTCTAAGTACAAAATCGAGAGAGGCTAAAAATCACCTCTTTTTCCTTCTCTCGATCAGACACTTAGAAAAAAAACGGAAAAAAAAAAAAAAAATTTGGATTTTTTCTAAGTACAAAATCGAGAGAGGCTAAAAATCACCTCTTTTTCCTTCTCTCGATCAGACACTTAGAAAAAAAACGGAAAAAAAAAAAAAAAAAATTTGGATTTTTTCTAAGTACAAAATCGAGAGAGGCTAAAAATCACCTCTTTTTCCTTCTCTCGATCGGACACTTAGAAAAAAAAAAAAAAAAAAAAAAAAAATTGGATTTTTTCTAAGTACAAAATCGAGAGAGGCTAAAAATCACCTCTTTTTCCTTCTCTCGATCAGACACTTAGAAAAAAAACGGAAAAAAAAAAAAAAAAATTTGGATTTTTTCTAAGTACAAAATCGAGAGAGGCTAAAAATCACCTCTTTTTCCTTCTCTCGATCGGACACTTAGAAAAAAAAAAAAAAAAAAAAAAAAATTTGGATTTTTTCTAAGTACAAAATTGAGAGAGGCTAAAAATCACCTCTTTTTCCTTCTCTCGATCGGACACTAAGAAAAAAAAAAAAAAAAAAAAAAAAATTGGGATTTTTTCTAAGTACAAAATCGAGAGAGGCTAAAAATCACCTCTTTTTCCTTCTCTCGATCGGAGACTTAGAAAAAAAAAAAAAAAAAAAAAAAAAATTTGGATTTTTTCTAAGTACAAAATCGAGAGAGGCTAAAAATCACCTCTTTTTCCTTCTCTCGATCAGACACTTAGAAAAAAAACGGAAAAAAAAAAAAAAAAAATTTGGATTTTTTCTAAGTACAAAATCGAGAGAGGCTAAAAATCACCTCTTTTTCCTTCTCTCGATCAGACACTTAGAAAAAAAACGGAAAAAAAAAAAAAAAAAATTTGGATTTTTTCTAAGTACAAAATCGAGAGAGGCTAAAAATCACCTCTTTTTCCTTCTCTCGATCAGACACTTAGAAAAAAAACGGAAAAAAAAAAAAAAAAATTTGGATTTTTTCTAAGTACAAAATCGAGAGAGGCTAAAAATCACCTCTTTTTCCTTCTCTCGATCGGACACTTAGAAAAAAAAAAAAAAAAAAAAAAAATTTGGATTTTTTCTAAGTACAAAATCGAGAGAGGCTAAAAATCACCTCTTTTTCCTTCTCTCGATCAGACACTTAGAAAAAAAACGGAAAAAAAAAAAAAAATATTTGGATTTTTTCTAAGTACAAAATCGAGAGAGGCTAAAAATCACCTCTTTTTCCTTCTCTCGATCGGACACTTAGAAAAAAAAAATAAAATAAAAAAAATAAATTTGGATTTTTTCTAAGTACAAAATCGAGAGAGGCTAAAAATCACCTCTTTTTCCTTCTCTCGATCAGACACTTAGAAAAAAAACGGAAAAAAAAAGAAAAAAAATTTGGATTTTTTCTAAGTACAAAATCGAGAGAGGCTAAAAATCACCTCTTTTTCCTTCTCTCGATCGGACACCTAGAAAAAAAAAAAAAAAAAAAAAAATTGGATTTTTTCTAAGTACAAAATCGAGAGAGGCTAAAAATCACCTCTTTTTCCTTCTCTCGATCAGACACTTAGAAAAAAAACGGAAAAAAAAAAAAAAAAAATTTGGATTTTTTCTAAGTACAAAATCGAGAGAGGCTAAAAATCACCTCTTTTTCCTTCTCTCGATCAGACACTTAGAAAAAAAACGGAAAAAAAAAAAAATAAATTTTGATTTTTTTCTAAGTACAAAATCGAGAGAGGCTAAAAATCACCTCTTTTTCCTTCTCTCGATCGGACACTTAGAAAAAAAAAAAAAAAAAAAAAAAATTTGGATTTTTTCTAAGTACAAAATCGAGAGAGGCTAAAAATCACCTCTTTTTCCTTCTCTCGATCAGACACTTAGAAAAAAAACGGAAAAAAAAAAAAAAAAATTTGGATTTTTTCTAAGTACAAAATCGAGAGAGGCTAAAAATCACCTCTTTATCCTTCTCTCGATCGGACACTTAGAAAAAAAAAAAAAAAAAAAAAAAATTTGGATTTTTTCTAAGTACAAAATCGAGAGAGGCTAAAAATCACCTCTTTTTCCTTCTCTCGATCAGACACTTAGAAAAAAAACGGAAAAAAAAAAAAAAAAAATTTGGATTTTTTTTAAGTACAAAATCGAGAGAGGCTAAAAATCACCTCTTTTTCCTTCTCTCGATCAGACACTTAGAAAAAAAACGGAAAAAAAAAAAAAAAAAATGTGGATTTTTTCTAAGTACAAAATCGAGAGAGGCTAAAAATCACCTCTTTTTCCTTCTCTCGATCGGACACTTAGAAAAAAAAAAAAAAAAAAAAAAAAATTTGGATTTTTTCTAAGTACAAAATCGAGAGAGGCTAAAAATCACCTCTTTTTCCTTCTCTCGATCAGACACTTAAAAAAAAACGGAAAAAAAAAATAAAAATTTGGATTTTTTCTAAGTACAAAATCGAGAGAGGCTAAAAATCACCTATTTTTCCTTCTCTCGATCAGACACTTAGAAAAAAAACGGAAAAAAAAAAAAAAAAAATTTGGATTTTTTTCTAAGTACAAAATCGAGAGAGGCTAAAAATCACCTCTTTTTCCTTGTCTCGATCGGACACTTAGAAAAAAAAAAAAAAAAGAAAAAAAATTTGGATTTTTTCTAAGTACAAAATCGAGAGAGGCTAAAAATCACCTCTTTTTCCTTCTCTCGATCGGACACTTAGAAAAAAAAAAAAAAAAAATAAAAAATTGGATTTTTTCTAAGTACAAAATCGAGAGAGGCTAAAAATCACCTCTTTTTCCTTCTCTCGATCAGACACTTAGAAAAAAAACGGAAAAAAAAAAAGAAAAAAAATTTGGATTTTTTCTAAGTACAAAATCGAGAGAGGCTAAAAATCACCTCTTTTTCCTTCTCTCGATCGGACACTTAGAAAAAAAAAAAAAAAAAAAAAAAATTGGATTTTTTCTAAGTACAAAATCGAGAGAGGCTAAAAATCACCTCTTTTTCCTTCTCTCGATCAGACACTTAGAAAAAAAACGGAAAAAAAAAAAAAAAAAATTTGGATTTTTTCTAAGTACAAAATCGAGAGAGGCTAAAAATCACCTCTTTTTCCTTCTCTCGATCGGACACTTAGAAAAAAAAAAAAAAAAAAAAAAAAAAATTTGGATTTTTTCTAAGTACAAAATCGAGAGAGGCTAAAAATCACCTCTTTTTCCTTCTCTCGATCAGACACTTAGAAAAAAAACGGAAAAAAAAAAAAAAAAAAATTGGATTTTTTCTAAGTACAAAATCGAGAGAGGCTAAAAATCACCTCTTTTTCCTTCTCTCGATCAGACACTTAGAAAAAAAACGGAAAAAAAAAAAAAAAAAATTTGGATTTTTTCTAAGTACAAAATCGAGAGAGGCTAAAAATCACCTCTTTTTCCTTCTCTCGATCAGACACTTAGAAAAAAAACGGAAAAAAAAAAAAAAAAAATTTGGATTTTTTCTAAGTACAAAATCGAGAGAGGCTAAAAATCACCTCTTTTTCCTTCTCTCGATCGGACACTTAGAAAAAAAAAAAAAAAAAAAAAAAATTTGGATTTTTTCTAAGTACAAAATCGAGAGAGGCTAAAAATCACCTCTTTTTCCTTCTCTCGATCAGACACTTAGAAAAAAAACGGAAAAAAAAAAAAAAAAATTTGGATTTTTTCTAAGTACAAAATCGAGAGAGGCTAAAAATCACCTCTTTTTCCTTCTCTCGATCGGACACTTAGAAAAAAATAAAAAAAAAAAAAAAAAAATTTGGATTTTTTCTAAGTACAAAATCGAGAGAGGCTAAAAATCACCTCTTTTTCCTTCTCTCGATCAGACACTTAGAAAAAAAACGGAAAAAAAAAGAAAAAAAATTTGGATTTTTTCTAAGTACAAAATCGAGAGAGGCTAAAAATCACCTCTTTTTCCTTCTCTCGATCGGACACCTAGAAAAAAAAAAAAAAAAAAAAAAAAATTGGATTTTTTCTAAGTACAAAATCGAGAGAGGCTAAAAATCACCTCTTTTTCCTTCTCTCGATCAGACACTTAGAAAAAAAACGGAAAAAAAAAAAAAAAAATTTGGATTTTTTCTAAGTACAAAATCGAGAGAGGCTAAAAATCACCTCTTTTTCCTTCTCTCGATCAGACACTTAGAAAAAAAACGGAAAAAAAAAAAAAAAAAATTTGGATTTTTTTTAAGTACAAAATCGAGAGAGGCTAAAAATCACCTCTTTTTCCTTCTCTCGATCAGACACTTAGAAAAAAAACGGAAAAAAAAAAAAAAAAAATGTGGATTTTTTCTAAGTACAAAATCGAGAGAGGCTAAAAATCACCTCTTTTTCCTTCTCTCGATCGGACACTTAGAAAAAGAAAAAAAAAAAAAAAAAAATTTGGATTTTTTCTAAGTACAAAATCGAGAGAGGCTAAAAATCACCTCTTTTTCCTTCTCTCGATCAGACACTTAAAAAAAAACGGAAAAAAAAAAATAAAAATTTGGATTTTTTCTAAGTACAAAATCGAGAGAGGCTAAAAATCACCTATTTTTCCTTCTCTCGATCAGACACTTAGAAAAAAAACGGAAAAAAAAAAAAAAAAAATTTGGATTTTTTTCTAAGTACAAAATCGAGAGAGGCTAAAAATCACCTCTTTTTCCTTGTCTCGATCGGACACTTAGAAAAAAAAAAAAAAAAGAAAAAAAATTTGGATTTTTTCTAAGTACAAAATCGAGAGAGGCTAAAAATCACCTCTTTTTCCTTCTCTCGATCGGACACTTAGAAAAAAAAAAAAAAAAAAAAAAAAATTGGATTTTTTCTAAGTACAAAATCGAGAGAGGCTAAAAATCACCTCTTTTTCCTTCTCTCGATCAGACACTTAGAAAAAAAACGGAAAAAAAAAAGAAAAAAAATTTGGATTTTTTCTAAGTACAAAATCGAGAGAGGCTAAAAATCACCTCTTTTTCCTTCTCTCGATCGGACACTTAGAAAAAAAAAAAAAAAAAAAAAAAAATTGGATTTTTTCTAAGTACAAAATCGAGAGAGGCTAAAAATCACCTCTTTTTCCTTCTCTCGATCAGACACTTAGAAAAAAAACGGAAAAAAAAAAAAAAAAAATTTGGATTTTTTCTAAGTACAAAATCGAGAGAGGCTAAAAATCACCTCTTTTTCCTTCTCTCGATCGGACACTTAGAAAAAAAAAAAAAAAAAAAAAAAAAAATTTGGATTTTTTCTAAGTACAAAATCGAGAGAGGCTAAAAATCACCTCTTTTTCCTTCTCTCGATCAGACACTTAGAAAAAAAACGGAAAAAAAAAAAAAAAAAAATTGGATTTTTTCTAAGTACAAAATCGAGAGAGGCTAAAAATCACCTCTTTTTCCTTCTCTCGATCAGACACTTAGAAAAAAAACGGAAAAAAAAAAAAAAAAATTTGGATTTTTTCTAAGTACAAAATCGAGAGAGGCTAAAAATCACCTCTTTTTCCTTCTCTCGATCAGACACTTAGAAAAAAAACGGAAAAAAAAAAAAAAAAAATTTGGATTTTTTTTAAGTACAAAATCGAGAGAGGCTAAAAATCACCTCTTTTTCCTTCTCTCGATCAGACACTTAGAAAAAAAACGGAAAAAAAAAAAAAAAAAATGTGGATTTTTTCTAAGTACAAAATCGAGAGAGGCTAAAAATCACCTCTTTTTCCTTCTCTCGATCGGACACTTAGAAAAAAAAAAAAAAAAAAAAAAAAATTTGGATTTTTTCTAAGTACAAAATCGAGAGAGGCTAAAAATCACCTCTTTTTCCTTCTCTCGATCAGACACTTAAAAAAAAACGGAAAAAAAAAATAAAAATTTGGATTTTTTCTAAGTACAAAATCGAGAGAGGCTAAAAATCACCTATTTTTCCTTCTCTCGATCAGACACTTAGAAAAAAAACGGAAAAAAAAAAAAAAAAAATTTGGATTTTTTTCTAAGTACAAAATCGAGAGAGGCTAAAAATCACCTCTTTTTCCTTGTCTCGATCGGACACTTAGAAAAAAAAAAAAAAAAGAAAAAAAATTTGGATTTTTTCTAAGTACAAAATCGAGAGAGGCTAAAAATCACCTCTTTTTCCTTCTCTCGATCGGACACTTAGAAAAAAAAAAAAAAAAAATAAAAAATTGGATTTTTTCTAAGTACAAAATCGAGAGAGGCTAAAAATCACCTCTTTTTCCTTCTCTCGATCAGACACTTAGAAAAAAAACGGAAAAAAAAAAAGAAAAAAAATTTGGATTTTTTCTAAGTACAAAATCGAGAGAGGCTAAAAATCACCTCTTTTTCCTTCTCTCGATCGGACACTTAGAAAAAAAAAAAAAAAAAAAAAAAATTGGATTTTTTCTAAGTACAAAATCGAGAGAGGCTAAAAATCACCTCTTTTTCCTTCTCTCGATCAGACACTTAGAAAAAAAACGGAAAAAAAAAAAAAAAAAATTTGGATTTTTTCTAAGTACAAAATCGAGAGAGGCTAAAAATCACCTCTTTTTCCTTCTCTCGATCGGACACTTAGAAAAAAAAAAAAAAAAAAAAAAAAAAATTTGGATTTTTTCTAAGTACAAAATCGAGAGAGGCTAAAAATCACCTCTTTTTCCTTCTCTCGATCAGACACTTAGAAAAAAAACGGAAAAAAAAAAAAAAAAAATTGGATTTTTTCTAAGTACAAAATCGAGAGAGGCTAAAAATCACCTCTTTTTCCTTCTCTCGATCAGACACTTAGAAAAAAAACGGAAAAAAAAAAAAAAAAAATTTGGATTTTTTCTAAGTACAAAATCGAGAGAGGCTAAAAATCACCTCTTTTTCCTTCTCTCGATCAGACACTTAGAAAAAAAACGGAAAAAAAAAAAAAAAAAATTTGGATTTTTTCTAAGTACAAAATCGAGAGAGGCTAAAAATCACCTCTTTTTCCTTCTCTCGATCGGACACTTAGAAAAAAAAAAAAAAAAAAAAAAATTTGGATTTTTTCTAAGTACAAAATCGAGAGAGGCTAAAAATCACCTCTTTTTCCTTCTCTCGATCAGACACTTAGAAAAAAAACGGAAAAAAAAAAAAAAAAATTTGGATTTTTTCTAAGTACAAAATCGAGAGAGGCTAAAAATCACCTCTTTTTCCTTCTCTCGATCGGACACTTAGAAAAAAATAAAAAAAAAAAAAAAAAATTTGGATTTTTTCTAAGTACAAAATCGAGAGAGGCTAAAAATCACCTATTTTTCCTTCTCTCGATCAGACACTTAGAAAAAAAACGGAAAAAAAAGAAAAAAAATTTGGATTTTTTCTAAGTACAAAATCGAGAGAGGCTAAAAATCACCTCTTTTTCCTTCTCTCGATCGGACACCTAGAAAAAAAAAAAAAAAAAAAAAAAAATTGGATTTTTTCTAAGTACAAAATCGAGAGAGGCTAAAAATCACCTCTTTTTCCTTCTCTCGATCAGACACTTAGAAAAAAAACGGAAAAAAAAAAAAAAAATTTGGATTTTTTTCTAAGTACAAAATCGAGAGAGGCTAAAAATCACCTCTTTTTCCTTCTCTCGATCAGACACTTAGAAAAAAAACGGAAAAAAAAAAAAAAAAAAATTTGGATTTTTTTTAAGTACAAAATCGAGAGAGGCTAAAAATCACCTCTTTTTCCTTCTCTCGATCAGACACTTAGAAAAAAAACGGAAAAAAAAAAAAAAAAATGTGGATTTTTTCTAAGTACAAAATCGAGAGAGGCTAAAAATCACCTCTTTTTCCTTCTCTCGATCGGACACTTAGAAAAAAAAAAAAAAAAAAAAAAATTTGGATTTTTTCTAAGTACAAAATCGAGAGAGGCTAAAAATCACCTCTTTTTCCTTCTCTCGATCAGACACTTAAAAAAAAACGGAAAAAAAAAATAAAAATTTGGATTTTTTCTAAGTACAAAATCGAGAGAGGCTAAAAATCACCTATTTTTCCTTCTCTCGATCAGACACTTAGAAAAAAACGGAAAAAAAAAAAAAAAAATTTGGATTTTTTTCTAAGTACAAAATCGAGAGAGGCTAAAAATCACCTCTTTTTCCTTGTCTCGATCGGACACTTAGAAAAAAAAAAAAAAAGAAAAAAAATTTGGATTTTTTCTAAGTACAAAATCGAGAGAGGCTAAAAATCACCTCTTTTTCCTTCTCTCGATCGGACACTTAGAAAAAAAAAAAAAAAAAAAAAAAATTGGATTTTTTTCTAAGTACAAAATCGAGAGAGGCTAAAAATCACCTCTTTTTCCTTCTCTCGATCAGACACTTAGAAAAAAAACGGAAAAAAAAAAAGAAAAAAATTTTGATTTTTTCTAAGTACAAAATCGAGAGAGGCTAAAATCACCTCTTTTTCCTTCTCTCGATCGGACACTTAGAAAAAAAAAAAAAAAAAAAAAAAATTGGATTTTTTCTAAGTACAAAATCGAGAGAGGCTAAAAATCACCTCTTTTTCCTTCTCTCGATCAGACACTTAGAAAAAAACGGAAAAAAAAAAAAAAAAATTTGGATTTTTTCTAAGTACAAAATCGAGAGAGGCTAAAAATCACCTCTTTTTCCTTCTCTCGATCGGACACTTAGAAAAAAAAAAAAAAAAAAAAAAAAAATTTGGATTTTTTCTAAGTACAAAATCGAGAGAGGCTAAAAATCACCTCTTTTTCCTTCTCTCGATCAGACACTTAGAAAAAAAACGGAAAAAAAAAAAAAAAAAAATTGGATTTTTTCTAAGTACAAAATCGAGAGAGGCTAAAATCACCTCTTTTTCCTTCTCTCGATCAGACACTTAGAAAAAAAACGGAAAAAAAAAAAAAAAAATTTGGATTTTTTCTAAGTACAAAATCGAGAGAGGCTAAAATCACCTCTTTTTCCTTCTCTCGATCAGACACTTAGAAAAAAAACGGAAAAAAAAAAAAAAAAATTTGGATTTTTTCTAAGTACAAAATCGAGAGAGGCTAAAAATCACCTCTTTTTCCTTCTCTCGATCGGACACTTAGAAAAAAAAAAAAAAAAAAAAATTTGGATTTTTTCTAAGTACAAAATCGAGAGAGGCTAAAAATCACCTCTTTTTCCTTCTCTCGATCAGACACTTAGAAAAAAAACGGAAAAAAAAAAAAAAAAATTTGGATTTTTTCTAAGTACAAAATCGAGAGAGGCTAAAAATCACCTCTTTTTCCTTCTCTCGATCGGACACTTAGAAAAAAAAAAATAAATAAAAAATAAATTTGGATTTTTTCTAAGTACAAAATCGAGAGAGGCTAAAAATCACCTCTTTTTCCTTCTCTCGATCAGACACTTAGAAAAAAAACGGAAAAAAAAAGAAAAAAAATTTGGATTTTTTCTAAGTACAAAATCGAGAGAGGCTAAAAATCACCTCTTTTTCCTTCTCTCGATCGGACACCTAAAAAAAAAAAAAAAAAAAAAAAATTGGATTTTTTCTAAGTACAAAATCGAGAGAGGCTAAAAATCACCTCTTTTTCCTTCTCTCGATCAGACACTTAGAAAAAAAACGGAAAAAAAAAAAAAAAAATTTGGATTTTTTCTAAGTACAAAATCGAGAGAGGCTAAAAATCACCTCTTTTTCCTTCTCTCGATCAGACACTTAGAAAAAAAACGGAAAAAAAAAAAATAAATTTTGATTTTTTTCTAAGTACAAAATCGAGAGAGGCTAAAAATCACCTCTTTTTCCTTCTCTCGATCGGACACTTAGAAAAAAAAAAAAAAAAAAAAAAAATTTGGATTTTTTCTAAGTACAAAATCGAGAGAGGCTAAAAATCACCTCTTTTTCCTTCTCTCGATCAGACACTTAGAAAAAAAACGGAAAAAAAAAAAAAAAATTTGGATTTTTTCTAAGTACAAAATCGAGAGAGGCTAAAAATCACCTCTTTTTCCTTCTCTCGATCGGACACTTAGAAAAAAAAAAAAAAAAAAAAAAATTTGGATTTTTTCTAAGTACAAAATCGAGAGAGGCTAAAAATCACCTCTTTTTCCTTCTCTCGATCAGACACTTAGAAAAAAAACGGAAAAAAAAAAAAAAAAAATTTGGATTTTTTTTTAAGTACAAAATCGAGAGAGGCTAAAAATCACCTCTTTTTCCTTCTCTCGATCAGACACTTAGAAAAAAAACGGAAAAAAAAAAAAAAAAATGTGGATTTTTTCTAAGTACAAAATCGAGAGAGGCTAAAAATCACCTCTTTTTCCTTCTCTCGATCGGACACTTAGAAAAAAAAAAAAAAAAAAAAAAAAATTTGGATTTTTTCTAAGTACAAAATCGAGAGAGGCTAAAAATCACCTCTTTTTCCTTCTCTCGATCAGACACTTAAAAAAAAACGGAAAAAAAAAAAAATAAATTTGGATTTTTTCTAAGTACAAAATCGAGAGAGGCTAAAAATCACCTCTTTTTCCTTCTCTCGATCAGACACTTAGAAAAAAAACGGAAAAAAAAAGAAAAAAAATTTGGATTTTTTCTAAGTACAAAATCGAGAGAGGCTAAAAATCACCTCTTTTTCCTTCTCTCGATCGGACACCTAGAAAAAAAAAAAAAAAAAAAAAAAAATTGGATTTTTTCTAAGTACAAAATCGAGAGAGGCTAAAAATCACCTCTTTTTCCTTCTCTCGATCAGACACTTAGAAAAAAAACGGAAAAAAAAAAAAAAAAAATTTGGATTTTTTCTAAGTACAAAATCGAGAGAGGCTAAAAATCACCTCTTTTTCCTTCTCTCGATCGGACACTTAGAAAAAAAAAAAAAAAAAAAAAAAAAATTTGGATTTTTTCTAAGTACAAAATCGAGAGAGGCTAAAAATCACCTCTTTTTCCTTCTCTCGATCAGACACTTAGAAAAAAAACGGAAAAAAAAAAATAAAAATTTGGATTTTTTCTAAGTACAAAATCGAGAGAGGCTAAAAATCACCTATTTTTCCTTCTCTCGATCAGACACTTAGAAAAAAAACGGAAAAAAAAAAAAAAAAATTTGGATTTTTTTCTAAGTACAAAATCGAGAGAGGCTAAAAATCACCTCTTTTTCCTGTCTCGATCGGACACTTAGAAAAAAAAAAAAAAAAGAAAAAAAATTTGGATTTTTTCTAAGTACAAAATCGAGAGAGGCTAAAAATCACCTCTTTTTCCTTCTCTCGATCGGACACTTAGAAAAAAAAAAAAAAAAAAAAAAAAATTGGATTTTTTCTAAGTACAAAATCGAGAGAGGCTAAAAATCACCTCTTTTTCCTTCTCTCGATCAGACACTTAGAAAAAAAACGGAAAAAAAAAAGAAAAAAAATTTGGATTTTTTCTAAGTACAAAATCGAGAGAGGCTAAAAATCACCTCTTTTTCCTTCTCTCGATCGGACACTTAGAAAAAAAAAAAAAAAAAAAAAAAAATTGGATTTTTTCTAAGTACAAAATCGAGAGAGGCTAAAAATCACCTCTTTTTCCTTCTCTCGATCAGACACTTAGAAAAAAAACGGAAAAAAAAAAAAAAAAAATTTGGATTTTTTCTAAGTACAAAATCGAGAGAGGCTAAAAATCACCTATTTTTCCTTCTCTCGATCGGACACTTAGAAAAAAAAAAAAAAAAAAAAAAAAAATTTGGATTTTTTCTAAGTACAAAATCGAGAGAGGCTAAAAATCACCTCTTTTTCCTTCTCTCGATCAGACACTTAGAAAAAAAACGGAAAAAAAAAAAAAAAAAAATTGGATTTTTTCTAAGTACAAAATCGAGAGAGGCTAAAAATCACCTCTTTTTCCTTCTCTCGATCAGACACTTAGAAAAAAAACGGAAAAAAAAAAAAAAAAAATTTGGATTTTTTCTAAGTACAAAATCGAGAGAGGCTAAAAATCACCTCTTTTTCCTTCTCTCGATCAGACACTTAGAAAAAAAACGGAAAAAAAAAAAAAAAAAATTTGGATTTTTTCTAAGTACAAAATCGAGAGAGGCTAAAAATCACCTCTTTTTCCTTCTCTCGATCGGACACTTAGAAAAAAAAAAAAAAAAAAAAAAATTTGGATTTTTTCTAAGTACAAAATCGAGAGAGGCTAAAAATCACCTCTTTTTCCTTCTCTCGATCAGACACTTAGAAAAAAAACGGAAAAAAAAAAAAAAAATTTGGATTTTTTCTAAGTACAAAATCGAGAGAGGCTAAAAATCACCTCTTTTTCCTTCTCTCGATCGGACACTTAGAAAAAAAAATAAAAAAAAAAATAAATTTGGATTTTTTCTAAGTACAAAATCGAGAGAGGCTAAAAATCACCTCTTTTTCCTTCTCTCGATCAGACACTTAGAAAAAAAACGGAAAAAAAAAAGAAAAAAATTTGGATTTTTTCTAAGTACAAAATCGAGAGAGGCTAAAAATCACCTCTTTTTCCTTCTCTCGATCGGACACCTAGAAAAAAAAAAAAAAAAAAAAAAAATTGGATTTTTTCTAAGTACAAAATCGAGAGAGGCTAAAAATCACCTCTTTTTCCTTCTCTCGATCAGACACTTAGAAAAAAAACGGAAAAAAAAAAAAAAAAATTTGGATTTTTTCTAAGTACAAAATCGAGAGAGGCTAAAAATCACCTCTTTTTCCTTCTCTCGATCAGGACACTTAGAAAAAAAACGGAAAAAAAAAAAAAAAAAATTTGGATTTTTTCTAAGTACAAAATCGAGAGAGGCTAAAAATCACCTCTTTTTCCTTCTCTCGATCGGACACTTAGAAAAAAAAAAAAAAAAAAATTTGGATTTTTTCTAAGTACAAAATCGAGAGAGGCTAAAAATCACCTCTTTTTCCTTCTCTCGATCAGACACTTAGAAAAAAAACGGAAAAAAAAAAAAAAAAAAATTGGAATTTTTCTAAGTACAAAATCGAGAGAGTCTAAAAATCACCTCTTTTTCCTTCTCTCGATCAGACACTAAGAAAAAAAACGGAAAAAAAAAAAAAAAAAATGTGGATTTTTTCTAAGTACAAAATCGAGAGAGGCTAAAAATCACCTCTTTTTCCTTCTCTCGATCAGACACTTAGAAAAAAAACGGAAAAAAAAAAAAAAAAAATTTGGATTTTTTCTAAGTACAAAATCGAGAGAGGCTAAAAATCACCTCTTTTTCCTTCTCTCGATCGGACACTTAGAAAAAAAAAAAAAAAAAAAAAAAAATTTTGGATTTTTTCTACAAAATCGAGAGAGGCTAAAAATCACCTCTTTTTCCTTCTCTCGATCAGACACTTAAAAAAAAACGGAAAAAAAAAATAAAAAATTTGGATTTTTTCTAAGTACAAAATCGAGAGAGGCTAAAAATCACCTCTTTTTCCTTCTCTCGATCGGACACTAAGAAAAAAAAAAAAAAAAAAAAAAAAATTTGGATTTTTTCTAAGTACAAAATCGAGAGAGGCTAAAAAAAAATCACCTCTTTTTCCTTCTCTCGATCGGAGACTTAGAAAAAAAAAAAAAAAAAAAAAAAAATTTGGATTTTTTCTAAGTACAAAATCGAGAGAGGCTAAAAATCACCTCTTTTTCCTTCTCTCGATCAGACACTTAGAAAAAAAACGGAAAAAAAAAAAAAAAAAATTTGGATTTTTTCTAAGTACAAAATCGAGAGAGGCTAAAAATCACCTCTTTTTCCTTCTCTCGATCAGACACTTAGAAAAAAAACGGAAAAAAAAAAAAAAAAATTTGGATTTTTTCTAAGTACAAAATCGAGAGAGGCTAAAAATCACCTCTTTTTCCTTCTCTCGATCGGACACTTAGAAAAAAAAAAAAAAAAAAAAAAAATTTGGATTTTTTCTAAGTACAAAATCGAGAGAGGCTAAAAATCACCTCTTTTTCCTTCTCTCGATCAGACACTTAGAAAAAAAACGGAAAAAAAAAAAAAAAAAATTTGGATTTTTTTTAAGTACAAAATCGAGAGAGGCTAAAAATCACCTCTTTTTCCTTCTCTCGATCAGACACTTAGAAAAAAAACGGAAAAAAAAAAAAAAAAAATGTGGATTTTTTCTAAGTACAAAATCGAGAGAGGCTAAAAATCACCTCTTTTTCCTTCTCTCGATCGGACACTTAGAAAAAAAAAAAAAAAAAAAAAAAAATTTGGATTTTTTCTAAGTACAAAATCGAGAGAGGCTAAAAATCACCTCTTTTTCCTTCTCTCGATCAGACACTTAAAAAAAAACGGGAAAAAAAAAAAAAAAAATTTGGATTTTTTCTAAGTACAAAATCGAGAGAGGCTAAAAATCACCTATTTTTCCTTCTCTCGATCAGACACTTAGAAAAAAAACGGAAAAAAAAAAAAAAAAAAATTTGGATTTTTTTCTAAGTACAAAATCGAGAGAGGCTAAAAATCACCTCTTTTTCCTTCTCTCGATCGGACACTTAGAAAAAAAAAAAAAAAAGAAAAAAAATTTGGATTTTTTCTAAGTACAAAATCGAGAGAGGCTAAAAATCACCTCTTTTTCCTTCTCTCGATCGGACACTTAGAAAAAAAAAAAAAAAAAAAAAAAAATTGGATTTTTTCTAAGTACAAAATCGAGAGAGGCTAAAAATCACCTCTTTTTCCTTCTCTCGATCAGACACTTAGAAAAAAACGGAAAAAAAAAAAAAAAAAATTTGGATTTTTTCTAAGTACAAAATCGAGAGAGGCTAAAAATCACCTCTTTTTCCTTCTCTCGATCAGACACTTAGAAAAAAAACGGAAAAAAAAAAAAAAAAATTGGGATTTTTTTCTAAGTACAAAATCGAGAGAGGCTAAAAATCACCTCTTTTTCCTTCTCTCGATCGGACACTTAGAAAAAAAAAAAAAAAAAAAAAAAATTTGGATTTTTTCTAAGTACAAAATCGAGAGAGGCTAAAAATCACCTCTTTTTCCTTCTCTCGATCAGACACTTAGAAAAAAAACGGAAAAAAAAAAAAAAAAAAATTTGGATTTTTTCTAAGTACAAAATCGAGAGAGGCTAAAAATCACCTCTTTTTCCTTCTCTCGATCGGACACTTAGAAAAAAAAAAAAAAAAATAAAATTTGGATTTTTTCTAAGTACAAAATCGAGAGAGGCTAAAAATCACCTCTTTTTCCTTCTCTCGATCAGACACTTAGAAAAAAACGGAAAAAAAAATAAAAAAAATTTGGAATTTTTCTAAGTACAAAATCGAGAGAGTCTAAAAATCACCTCTTTTTCCTTCTCTCGATCAGACACTTAGAAAAAAAACGGAAAAAAAAAAAAAAAAATGTGGATTTTTTCTAAGTACAAAATCGAGAGAGGCTAAAAATCACCTCTTTTTCCTTCTCTCGATCAGACACTTAGAAAAAAAACGGAAAAAAAAAAAAAAAAAATTTGGATTTTTTCTAAGTACAAAATCGAGAGAGGCTAAAAATCACCTCTTTTTCCTTCTCTCGATCGGACACTTAGAAAAAAAAAAAAAAAAAAAAAAAAATTTGGATTTTTTCTAAGTACAAAATCGAGAGAGGCTAAAAATCACCTCTTTTTCCTTCTCTCGATCAGACACTTAAAAAAAAACGGAAAAAAAAAATAAAAAATTTGGATTTTTTCTAAGTACAAAATCGAGAGAGGCTAAAAATCACCTATTTTTCCTTCTCTCGATCAGACACTTAGAAAAAAAACGGAAAAAAAAAAAAAAAAATTTGGATTTTTTCTAAGTACAAAATCGAGAGAGGCTAAAAATCACCTCTTTTTCCTTCTCTCGATCAGACACTTAGAAAAAAAACGGAAAAAAAAAAAAAAAAATTTGGATTTTTTTCTAAGTACAAAATCGAGAGAGGCTAAAAATCACCTCTTTTTCCTTCTCTCGATCGGACACTTAGAAAAAAAAAAAAAAAAAAAAAAAATTTGGATTTTTTCTAAGTACAAAATCGAGAGAGGCTAAAAATCACCTCTTTTTCCTTCTCTCGATCAGACACTTAGAAAAAAAAAAAAAAAAAAAAATTTGGATTTTTTCTAAGTACAAAATCGAGAGAGGCTAAAAATCACCTCTTTTTCCTTCTCTCGATCAGACACTTAGAAAAAAAACGGAAAAAAAAAAAAAAAAAAATTGGATTTTTTCTAAGTACAAAATCGAGAGAGGCTAAAAATCACCTCTTTTTCCTTCTCTCGATCAGACACTTAGAAAAAAAACGGAAAAAAAAAAAAAAAAATTTGGATTTTTTCTAAGTACAAAATCGAGAGAGGCTAAAAATCACCTCTTTTTCCTTCTCTCGATCGGACACTTAGAAAAAAAAAAAAAAAAAAAAAAAAAATTTGGATTTTTTCTAAGTACAAAATCGAGAGAGGCTAAAAATCACCTCTTTTTCCTTCTCTCGATCAGACACTTAGAAAAAAAACGGAAAAAAAAAAAAAAAAAATGTGGATTTTTTCTAAGTACAAAATCGAGAGAGGCTAAAAATCACCTCTTTTTCCTTCTCTCGATCAGACACTTAGAAAAAAAACGGAAAAAAAAAAAAAAAAAATTTGGATTTTTTCTAAGTACAAAATCGAGAGAGGCTAAAAATCACCTCTTTTTCCTTCTCTCGATCAGACACTTAGAAAAAAAACAGAAAAAAAAAAAAAAATTTGGATTTTTTCTAAGTACAAAATCGAGAGAGGCTAAAAATCACCTCTTTTTCCTTCTCTCGATCGGACACTTAGAAAAAAAAAAAAAAAAAAAAAAAAAATTTGGATTTTTTCTAAGTAAAAAATCGAGAGAGGCTAAAAATCACCTCTTTTTCCTTCTCTCGATCAGACACTTAGAAAAAAAACGGAAAAAAAAAATATAAAAATTTGGATTTTTTCTAAGTACAAAATCGAGAGAGGCTAAAAATCACCTCTTTTTCCTTCTCTCGATCAGACACTTAGAAAAAAAACGGAAAAAAAAAAAAAAAAAATTTGGATTTTTTCTAAGTACAAAATCGAGAGAGGCTAAAAATCACCTCTTTTTCCTTCTCTCGATCAGACACTTAGAAAAAAAACGGAAAAAAAAAAAAAAAATTTGGATTTTTTCTAAGTACAAAATCGAGAGAGGCTAAAAATCACCTCTTTTTCCTTCTCTCGATCGGACACTTAGAAAAAAAAAAAAAAAAAAAAAAAAAATTTGGATTTTTTCTAAGTACAAAATCGAGAGAGGCTAAAAATCACCTCTTTTTCCTTCTCTCGATCAGACACTTAGAAAAAAAACGGAAAAAAAAAAAAAAAAATTTGGATTTTTTCTAAGTACAAAATCGAGAGAGGCTAAAAATCACCTCTTTTTCCTTCTCTCGATCGGACACTTAGAAAAAAAAATAAATAAATAAATAAAAAATTTGGATTTTTTCTAAGTACAAAATCGAGAGAGGCTAAAAATCACCTCTTTTTCCTTCTCTCGATCGGACACTAAGAAAAAAAAAAAAATAAAAAAAATTTTTGGATTTTTTCTAAGTACAAAATCGAGAGAGGCTAAAAATCACCTCTTTTTCCTTCTCTCGATCGGAAACTTAGAAAAAAAAAAAAAAAAAAAAAAAAAATTTGGATTTTTTCTAAGTACAAAATCGAGAGAGGCTAAAAATCACCTCTTTTTCCTTCTCTCGATCAGACACTTAGAAAAAAACGGAAAAAAAAAAAAAAAAATTTTGGATTTTTTCTAAGTACAAAATCGAGAGAGGCTAAAAATCACCTCTTTTTCCTTCTCTCGATCAGACACTTAGAAAAAAAACGGAGAAAAAAAAAAAAAAAAATTGGATTTTTTCTAAGTACAAAATCGAGAGAGGCTAAAAATCACCTCTTTTCCTTCTCTCGATCAGACACTTAGAAAAAAAATGGAAAAAAAAAAAAAAAAATTTGGATTTTTTCTAAGTACAAAATCGAGAGAGGCTAAAAATCACCTCTTTTTCCTTCTCTCGATCGGACACTTAGAAAAAAAAAAAAAAAAAAAAAAAAATTTGGATTTTTTCTAAGTACAAAATCGAGAGAGGCTAAAAATCACCTCTTTTTCCTTCTCTCGATCAGACACTTAAAAAAAAACGGAAAAAAAAAAAAAAAAATTTGGATTTTTTCTAAGTACAAAATCGAGAGAGGCTAAAAATCACCTATTTTTCCTTCTCTCGATCAGACACTTAGAAAAAAAACGGAAAAAAAAAAAAAAAAATTTGGATTTTTTTCTAAGTACAAAAATCGAGAGAGGCTAAAAATCACCTCTTTTTCCTTCTCTCGATCGGACACTTAGAAAAAAAAAAAAAAAAGAAAAAAAATTTGGATTTTTTCTAAGTACAAAATCGAGAGAGGCTAAAAATCACCTCTTTTTCCTTCTCTCGATCGGACACTTAGAAAAAAAAAAAAAAAAAAAAAAAAATTGGATTTTTTCTAAGTACAAAATCGAGAGAGGCTAAAAATCACCTCTTTTTCCTTCTCCGATCAGACACTTAGAAAAAAAACGGAAAAAAAAAAAAAAAAAATTTGGATTTTTTCTAAGTACAAAATCGAGAGAGGCTAAAAATCACCTCTTTTTCCTTCTCTCGATCAGACACTTAGAAAAAAAACGGAAAAAAAAAAAAAAAAATTTGGATTTTTTTCTAAGTACAAAATCGAGAGAGGCTAAAAATCACCTCTTTTTCCTTCTCTCGATCGGACACTTAGAAAAAAAGAAAAAAAAAAAAAAAAAATTTGGATTTTTTCTAAGTACAAAATCGAGAGAGGCTAAAAATCACCTCTTTTTCCTTCTCTCGATCAGACACTTAGAAAAAAAACGGAAAAAAAAAAAAAAAAAATTTGGATTTTTTCTAAGTACAAAATCGAGAGAGGCTAAAAATCACCTCTTTTTCCTTCTCTCGATCGGACACTTAGAAAAAAAAAAAAAAAAAAAAAAAATTTGGATTTTTTCTAAGTACAAAATCGAGAGAGGCTAAAAATCACCTCTTTTTCCTTCTCTCGATCAGACACTTAGAAAAAAACGGAAAAAAAAAAAAAAAAAATTGGAATTTTTCTAAGTACAAAATCGAGAGAGTCTAAAAATCACCTCTTTTTCCTTCTCTCGATCAGACACTTAGAAAAAAAACGGAAAAAAAAAAAAAAAAAATGTGGATTTTTTCTTAGTACAAAATCGAGAGAGGCTAAAAATCACCTCTTTTTCCTTCTCTCGATCAGACACTTAGAAAAAAAACGGAAAAAAAAAAAAAAAAAATTTGGATTTTTTCTAAGTACAAAATCGAGAGAGGCTAAAAATCACCTCTTTTTCCTTCTCTCGATCGGACACTTAGAAAAAAAAAAAAAAAAAAAAAAAAAATTTGGATTTTTTCTAAGTACAAAATCGAGAGAGGCTAAAAATCACCTCTTTTTCCTTCTCTCGATCAGACACTTAAAAAAAAACGGAAAAAAAAAATAAAAAATTTGGATTTTTTCTAAGTACAAAATCGAGAGAGGCTAAAAATCACCTATTTTTCCTTCTCTCGATCAGACACTTAGAAAAAAAACGGAAAAAAAAAAAAAAAAATTTGGATTTTTTCTAAGTACAAAATCGAGAGAGGCTAAAAATCACCTCTTTTTCCTTCTCTCGATCAGACACTTAGAAAAAAAACGGAAAAAAAAAAAAAAAAAATTTGGATTTTTTTCTAAGTACAAAATCGAGAGAGGCTAAAAATCACCTCTTTTTCCTTCTCTCGATCGGACACTTAGAAAAAAAAAAAAAAAAAAAAAAAATTTGGATTTTTTCTAAGTACAAAATCGAGAGAGGCTAAAAATCACCTCTTTTTCCTTCTCTCGATCAGACACTTAGAAAAAAAAAAAAAAAAAAAAATTTGGATTTTTTCTAAGTACAAAATCGAGAGAGGCTAAAAATCACCTCTTTTTCCTTCTCTCGATCAGACACTTAGAAAAAAAACGGAAAAAAAAAAAAAAAAAAATTGGATTTTTTCTAAGTACAAAATCGAGAGAGGCTAAAAATCACCTCTTTTTCCTTCTCTCGATCAGACACTTAGAAAAAAAACGGAAAAAAAAAAAAAAAAAATTTGGATTTTTTCTAAGTACAAAATCGAGAGAGGCTAAAAATCACCTCTTTTTCCTTCTCTCGATCGGACACTTAGAAAAAAAAAAAAAAAAAAAAAAAAAATTTGGATTTTTTCTCAGTACAAAATCGAGAGAGGCTAAAAATCACCTCTTTTTCCTTCTCTCGATCAGACACTTAGAAAAAAAACGGAAAAAAAAAAAAAAAAAATGTGGATTTTTTCTAAGTACAAAATCGAGAGAGGCTAAAAATCACCTCTTTTTCCTTCTCTCGATCAGACACTTAGAAAAAAAACGGAAAAAAAAAAAAAAAAAATTTGGATTTTTTCTAAGTACAAAATCGAGAGAGGCTAAAAATCACCTCTTTTTCCTTCTCTCGATCAGACACTTAGAAAAAAAACAGAAAAAAAAAAAAAAAAATTTGGATTTTTTCTAAGTACAAAATCGAGAGAGGCTAAAAATCACCTCTTTTTCCTTCTCTCGATCGGACACTTAGAAAAAAAAAAAAAAAAAAAAAAAAAAATTTGGATTTTTTCTAAGTAAAAAATCGAGAGAGGCTAAAAATCACCTCTTTTTCCTTCTCTCGATCAGACACTTAGAAAAAAAACGGAAAAAAAAAAATAAAAATTTGGATTTTTTCTAAGTACAAAATCGAGAGAGGCTAAAAATCACCTCTTTTTCCTTCTCTCGATCAGACACTTAGAAAAAAAACGGAAAAAAAAAAAAAAAAAATTTGGATTTTTTCTAAGTACAAAATCGAGAGAGGCTAAAAATCACCTCTTTTTCCTTCTCTCGATCAGACACTTAGAAAAAAAACGGAAAAAAAAAAAAAAAAATTTGGATTTTTTCTAAGTACAAAATCGAGAGAGGCTAAAAATCACCTCTTTTTCCTTCTCTCGATCGGACACTTAGAAAAAAAAAAAAAAAAAAAAAAAAAATTTGGATTTTTTCTAAGTACAAAATCGAGAGAGGCTAAAAATCACCTCTTTTTCCTTCTCTCGATCAGACACTTAGAAAAAAAACGGAAAAAAAAAAAAAAAAATTTGGATTTTTTCTAAGTACAAAATCGAGAGAGGCTAAAAATCACCTCTTTTTCCTTCTCTCGATCGGACACTTAGAAAAAAAAATAAATAAATAAATAAAAAATTTGGATTTTTTCTAAGTACAAAATCGAGAGAGGCTAAAAATCACCTCTTTTTCCTTCTCTCGATCGGACACTAAGAAAAAAAATAAAAATAAAAAAAATTTTTGGATTTTTTCTAAGTACAAAATCGAGAGAGGCTAAAAATCACCTCTTTTTCCTTCTCTCGATCGGAAACTTAGAAAAAAAAAAAAAAAAAAAAAAAAAATTTGGATTTTTTCTAAGTACAAAATCGAGAGAGGCTAAAAATCACCTCTTTTTCCTTCTCTCGATCAGACACTTAGAAAAAAAACGGAAAAAAAAAAAAAAAAATTTTGGATTTTTTCTAAGTACAAAATCGAGAGAGGCTAAAAATCACCTCTTTTTCCTTCTCTCGATCAGACACTTAGAAAAAAAACGGAGAAAAAAAAAAAAAAAATTTGGATTTTTTCTAAGTACAAAATCGAGAGAGGCTAAAAATCACCTCTTTTTCCTTCTCTCGATCAGACACTTAGAAAAAAAACGGAAAAAAAAAAAAAAAAAAATTGGATTTTTTCTAAGTACAAAATCGAGAGAGGCTAAAAATCACCTCTTTTTCCTTCTCTCGATCGGACACTTAGAAAAAAAAAAAAAAAAAAAAAAAAAATTTGGATTTTTTCTAAGTACAAAATCGAGAGAGGCTAAAAATCACCTCTTTTTCCTTCTCTCGATCAGACACTTAGAAAAAAAACGGAAAAAAAAAAAAAAAAATTTGGATTTTTTCTAAGTACAAAATCGAGAGAGGCTAAAAATCACCTCTTTTTCCTTCTCTCGATCGGATACTTAGAAAAAAAAAAAAAAAAAAAAAAAAAAATTTGGATTTTTTCTAAATACAAAATCGAGAGAGGCTAAAAATCACCTCTTTTTCCTTCTCTCGATCAGACACTTAGAAAAAAAACGGAAAAAAAAAGAAAAAAATTTTGGATTTTTTCTAAGTACAAAATCGAGAGAGGCTAAAAATCACCTCTTTTTCCTTCTCTCGATCGGACACTTAGAAAAAAAAAAAAAAAAAAAAAAAATTGGATTTTTTCTAAGTACAAAATCGAGAGAGGCTAAAAATCACCTCTTTTTCCTTCTCTCGATCAGACACTTAGAAAAAAACGGAAAAAAAAAAAAAAAAAATTTGGATTTTTTCTAAGTACAAAATCGAGAGAGGCTAAAAATCACCTCTTTTTCCTTCTCTCGATCAGACACTTAGAAAAAAAACGGAAAAAAAAAAAAAAAAATTTGGATTTCTTTCTAAGTACAAAATCGAGAGAGGCTAAAAATCACCTCTTTTTCCTTCTCTCGATCGGACACTTAGAAAAAAAAAAAAAAAAAAAAAAAATTTGGATTTTTTCTAAGTACAAAATCGAGAGAGGCTAAAAATCACCTCTTTTTCCTTCTCTCGATCAGACACTTAGAAAAAAAACGGAAAAAAAAATAAAAAATTTGGATTTTTTCTAAGTACAAAATCGAGAGAGGCTAAAAATCACCTCTTTTTCCTTCTCTCGATCGGACACTTAGAAAAAAAAAAAAAAAAAAAAAAAATTTGGATTTTTTCTAAGTACAAAATCGAGAGAGGCTAAAAATCACCTCTTTTTCCTTCTCTCGATCAGACACTTAGAAAAAAAACGGAAAAAAAAAAAAAAAAAATTTGGATTTTTTCTAAGTACAAAATCGAGAGAGGCTAAAAATCACCTCTTTTTCCTTCTCTCGATCAGACACTTAGAAAAAAAACGGAAAAAAAAAAAAAAAAAAATGTGGATTTTTTCTAAGTACAAAATCGAGAGAGGCTAAAAATCACCTCTTTTTCCTTCTCTCGATCGGACACTTAGAAAAAAAAAAAAAAAAAAAAAAAAAATTTGGATTTTTTCTAAGTACAAAATCGAGAGAGGCTAAAAATCACCTCTTTTTCCTTCTCTCGATCAGACACTTAAAAAAAAACGGAAAAAAAAAAAAAAAAATTTGGATTTTTTTCTAAGTACAAAATCGAGAGAGGCTTAAAATCACCTATTTTTCCTTCTCTCGATCAGACACTTAGAAAAAAAACGGAAAAAAAAAAAATAATAATTTGGATTTTTTTCTAAGTACAAAATCGAGAGAGGCTAAAAATCACCTCTTTTTCCTTCTCTCGATCGGACACTTAGAAAAAAAAAAAAAAAAGAAAAAAAATTTGGATTTTTTCTAAGTACAAAATCGAGAGAGGCTAAAAATCACCTCTTTTTCCTTCTCTCGATCGGACACTTAGAAAAAAAAAAAAAAAAAAAAAAAAATTGGATTTTTTCTAAGTACAAAATCGAGAGAGGCTAAAAATCACCTCTTTTTCCTTCTCTCGATCAGACACTTAGAAAAAAAACGGAAAAAAAAAAAAAAAAAATTTGGATTTTTTCTAAGTACAAAATCGAGAGAGGCTAAAAATCACCTCTTTTTCCTTCTCTCGACAGACACTTAGAAAAAAAACGGAAAAAAATAAATAATAAATTTGGATTTTTTCTAAGTACAAAATCGAGAGAGGCTAAAAATCACCTCTTTTTCCTTCTCTCGATCAGACACTTAGAAAAAAAACAGAAAAAAAAAAAAAAATTTGGATTTTTTCTAAGTACAAAATCGAGAGAGGCTAAAAATCACCTCTTTTTCCTTCTCTCGATCGGACACTTAGAAAAAAAAAAAAAAAAAAAAAAAATTGGATTTTTTCTAAGTACAAAATCGAGAGAGGCTAAAAATCACCTCTTTTTCCTTCTCTCGATCAGACACTTAGAAAAAAAACGGAAAAAAAAAAAAAAAAATTTGGATTTTTTCTAAGTACAAAATCGAGAGAGGCTAAAAATCACCTCTTTTTCCTTCTCTCGATCAGACACTTAGAAAAAAAACGGAAAAAAAAAAAAAAAAATTTGGATTTTTTCTAAGTACAAAATCGAGAGAGGCTAAAAATCACCTCTTTTTCCTTCTCTCGATCGGACACTTAGAAAAAAAAAAAAAAAAAAAAAAAAATTGGATTTTTTCTAAGTACAAAATCGAGAGAGGCTAAAAATCACCTCTTTTTCCTTCTCTCGATCAGACACTTAGAAAAAAAACGGAAAAAAAAAAAAAAAAAATTTGGATTTTTTCTAAGTACAAAATCGAGAGAGGCTAAAAATCACCTCTTTTTCCTTCTCTCGACAGACACTTAGAAAAAAAACGGAAAAAAAAAATAATAAATTTGGATTTTTTCTAAGTACAAAATCGAGAGAGGCTAAAAATCACCTCTTTTTCCTTCTCTCGATCAGACACTTAGAAAAAAAACAGAAAAAAAAAAAAAAAATTTGGATTTTTTCTAAGTACAAAATCGAGAGAGGCTAAAAATCACCTCTTTTTCCTTCTCTCGATCGGACACTTAGAAAAAAAAAAAAAAAAAAAAAAAAATTGGATTTTTTCTAAGTACAAAATCGAGAGAGGCTAAAAATCACCTCTTTTTCCTTCTCTCGATCAGACACTTAGAAAAAAAACGGAAAAAAAAAAAAAAAAAATTTGGATTTTTTCTAAGTACAAAATCGAGAGAGGCTAAAAATCACCTCTTTTTCCTTCTCTCGATCAGACACTTAGAAAAAAACGGAAAAAAAAAAAAAAAAATTTGGATTTTTTTCTAAGTACAAAATCGAGAGAGGCTAAAAATCACCTCTTTTTCCTTCTCTCGATCGGACACTTAGAAAAAAAAAAAAAAAAAAAAAAAAAAATTTGGATTTTTTCTAAGTACAAAATCGAGAGAGGCTAAAAATCACCTCTTTTTCCTTCTCTCGATCAGACACTTAGAAAAAAAACGGAAAAAAAAAAAAAAAAAATTTGGATTTTTTCTAAGTACAAAATCGAGAGAGGCTAAAAATCACCTCTTTTTCCTTCTCTCGATCGGACACTTAGAAAAAAAAAAAAAAAAAAAAAATTTGGATTTTTTCTAAGTACAAAATCGAGAGAGGCTAAAAATCACCTCTTTTTCCTTCTCTCGATCAGACACTTAGAAAAAAACGGAAAAAAAAAAAAAAAAAATTTGGAATTTTTCTAAGTACAAAATCGAGAGAGTCTAAAAATCACCTCTTTTTCCTTCTCTCGATCAGACACTTAGAAAAAAAACGGAAAAAAAAAAAAAAAAAATGTGGATTTTTTCTAAGTACAAAATCGAGAGAGGCTAAAAATCACCTCTTTTTCCTTCTCTCGATCGGACACTTAGAAAAAAAAAAAAAAAAAAAAAAATTTGGATTTTTTCTAAGTACAAAATCGAGAGAGGCTAAAAATCACCTCTTTTTCCTTCTCTCGATCAGACACTTAGAAAAAAACGGAAAAAAAAAAAAAAAAAATTTGGAATTTTTCTAAGTACAAAATCGAGAGAGTCTAAAAATCACCTCTTTTTCCTTCTCTCGATCAGACACTTAGAAAAAAAACGGAAAAAAAAAAAAAAAAAATGTGGATTTTTTCTAAGTACAAAATCGAGAGAGGCTAAAAATCACCTCTTTTTCCTTCTCTCGATCAGACACTTAGAAAAAAAACGGAAAAAAAAAAAAAAAAATTTGGATTTTTTCTAAGTACAAAATCGAGAGAGGCTAAAAATCACCTCTTTTTCCTTCTCTCGATCGGACACTTAGAAAAAAAAAAAAAAAAAAAAAAAAAATTTGGATTTTTTCTAAGTACAAAATCGAGAGAGGCTAAAAATCACCTCTTTTTCCTTCTCTCGATCAGACACTTAGAAAAAAAACGGAAAAAAAAAAAAAAAAATTTGGATTTCTTTCTAAGTACAAAATCGAGAGAGGCTAAAAATCACCTCTTTTTCCTTCTCTCGATCGGACACTTAGAAAAAAAAAAAAAAAAAAAAAAAATTTGGATTTTTTCTAAGTACAAAATCGAGAGAGGCTAAAAATCACATCTTTTTCCTTCTCTCGATCAGACACTTAGAAAAAAACGGAAAAAAAAAAAAAAAAATTTGGATTTTTTCTAAGTACAAAATCGAGAGAGGCTAAAAATCACCTCTTTTTCCTTCTCTCGATCAGACACTTAGAAAAAAAACGGAAAAAAAAAAAAAAAAATTTGGATTTCTTTCTAAGTACAAAATCGAGAGAGGCTAAAAATCACCTCTTTTTCCTTCTCTCGATCGGACACTTAGAAAAAAAAAAAAAAAAAAAAAAATTTGGATTTTTTCTAAGTACAAAATCGAGAGAGGCTAAAAATCACCTCTTTTTCCTTCTCTCGATCAGACACTTAGAAAAAAAACGGAAACAAAAATAAAAAATTTGGATTTTTTCTAAGTACAAAATCGAGAGAGGCTAAAAATCACCTCTTTTTCCTTCTCTCGATCGGACACTTAGAAAAAAAAAAAAAAAAAAAAAAAATTTGGATTTTTTCTAAGTACAAAATCGAGAGAGGCTAAAAATCACCTCTTTTTCCTTCTCTCGATCAGACACTTAGAAAAAAAACGGAAAAAAAAAAAAAAAAAATTTGGATTTTTTCTAAGTACAAAATCGAGAGAGGCTAAAAATCACCTCTTTTTCCTTCTCTCGATCAGACACTTAGAAAAAAAACGGAAAAAAAAAAAAAAAAAAATGTGGATTTTTTCTAAGTACAAAATCGAGAGAGGCTAAAAATCACCTCTTTTTCCTTCTCTCGATCGGACACTTAGAAAAAAAAAAAAAAAAAAAAAAAAAATTTGGATTTTTTCTAAGTACAAAATCGAGAGAGGCTAAAAATCACCTCTTTTTCCTTCTCTCGATCAGACACTTAAAAAAAAACGGAAAAAAAAAAAAAAAAATTTGGATTTTTTTCTAAGTACAAAATCGAGAGAGGCTTAAAATCACCTATTTTTCCTTCTCTCGATCAGACACTTAGAAAAAAAACGGAAAAAAAAAAAATAATAATTTGGATTTTTTTCTAAGTACAAAATCGAGAGAGGCTAAAAATCACCTCTTTTTCCTTCTCTCGATCGGACACTTAGAAAAAAAAAAAAAAAAGAAAAAAAATTTGGATTTTTTCTAAGTACAAAATCGAGAGAGGCTAAAAATCACCTCTTTTTCCTTCTCTCGATCGGACACTTAGAAAAAAAAAAAAAAAAAAAAAAAAATTGGATTTTTTCTAAGTACAAAATCGAGAGAGGCTAAAAATCACCTCTTTTTCCTTCTCTCGATCAGACACTTAGAAAAAAAACGGAAAAAAAAAAAAAAAAAATTTGGATTTTTTCTAAGTACAAAATCGAGAGAGGCTAAAAATCACCTCTTTTTCCTTCTCTCGACAGACACTTAGAAAAAAAACGGAAAAAAATAAATAATAAATTTGGATTTTTTCTAAGTACAAAATCGAGAGAGGCTAAAAATCACCTCTTTTTCCTTCTCTCGATCAGACACTTAGAAAAAAAACAGAAAAAAAAAAAAAAAATTTGGATTTTTTCTAAGTACAAAATCGAGAGAGGCTAAAAATCACCTCTTTTTCCTTCTCTCGATCGGACACTTAGAAAAAAAAAAAAAAAAAAAAAAAATTGGATTTTTTCTAAGTACAAAATCGAGAGAGGCTAAAAATCACCTCTTTTTCCTTCTCTCGATCAGACACTTAGAAAAAAAACGGAAAAAAAAAAAAAAAAAATTTGGATTTTTTCTAAGTACAAAATCGAGAGAGGCTAAAAATCACCTCTTTTTCCTTCTCTCGATCAGACAATTAGAAAAAAAACGGAAAAAAAAAAAAAAAAATTTGGATTTTTTCTAAGTACAAAATCGAGAGAGGCTAAAAATCACCTCTTTTTCCTTCTCTCGATCGGACACTTAGAAAAAAAAAAAAAAAAAAAAAAAAAATTGGATTTTTTCTAAGTACAAAATCGAGAGAGGCTAAAAATCACCTCTTTTTCCTTCTCTCGATCAGACACTTAGAAAAAAAACGGAAAAAAAAAAAAAAAAAATTTGGATTTTTTCTAAGTACAAAATCGAGAGAGGCTAAAAATCACCTCTTTTTCCTTCTCTCGACAGACACTTAGAAAAAAAACGGAAAAAAAAAAATAATAAATTTGGATTTTTTCTAAGTACAAAATCGAGAGAGGCTAAAAATCACCTCTTTTTCCTTCTCTCGATCAGACACTTAGAAAAAAAACAGAAAAAAAAAAAAAAATTTGGATTTTTTCTAAGTACAAAATCGAGAGAGGCTAAAAATCACCTCTTTTTCCTTCTCTCGATCGGACACTTAGAAAAAAAAAAAAAAAAAAAAAAAAATTGGATTTTTTCTAAGTACAAAATCGAGAGAGGCTAAAAATCACCTCTTTTTCCTTCTCTCGATCAGACACTTAGAAAAAAAACGGAAAAAAAAAAAAAAAAAATGTGGATTTTTTCTAAGTACAAAATCGAGAGAGGCTAAAAATCACCTCTTTTTCCTTCTCTCGATCAGACACTTAGAAAAAAAACGGAAAAAAAAAAAAAAAAAATTTGGATTTTTTCTAAGTACAAAATCGAGAGAGGCTAAAAATCACCTCTTTTTCCTTCTCTCGATCAGACACTTAGAAAAAAAACAGAAAAAAAAAAAAAAAATTTGGATTTTTTCTAAGTACAAAATCGAGAGAGGCTAAAAATCACCTCTTTTTCCTTCTCTCGATCGGACACTTAGAAAAAAAAAAAAAAAAAAAAAAAAAATTTGGATTTTTTCTAAGTAAAAAATCGAGAGAGGCTAAAAATCACCTCTTTTTCCTTCTCTCGATCAGACACTTAGAAAAAAAACGGAAAAAAAAAAATAAAAATTTGGATTTTTTCTAAGTACAAAATCGAGAGAGGCTAAAAATCACCTCTTTTTCCTTCTCTCGATCAGACACTTAGAAAAAAAACGGAAAAAAAAAAAAAAAAAATTTGGATTTTTTCTAAGTACAAAATCGAGAGAGGCTAAAAATCACCTCTTTTTCCTTCTCTCGATCAGACACTTAGAAAAAAAACGGAAAAAAAAAAAAAAAAATTTGGATTTTTTCTAAGTACAAAATCGAGAGAGGCTAAAAATCACCTCTTTTTCCTTCTCTCGATCGGACACTTAGAAAAAAAAAAAAAAAAAAAAAAAAATTTGGATTTTTTCTAAGTACAAAATCGAGAGAGGCTAAAAATCACCTCTTTTTCCTTCTCTCGATCAGACACTTAGAAAAAAAACGGAAAAAAAAAAAAAAAAATTTGGATTTTTTCTAAGTACAAAATCGAGAGAGGCTAAAAATCACCTCTTTTTCCTTCTCTCGATCGGACACTTAGAAAAAAAAAATAATAAATAAATAAAAAATTTGGATTTTTTCTAAGTACAAAATCGAGAGAGGCTAAAAATCACCTCTTTTTCCTTCTCTCGATCGGACACTAAGAAAAAAAAAAAAAATAAAAAAAATTTTGGATTTTTTCTAAGTACAAAATCGAGAGAGGCTAAAAATCACCTCTTTTTCCTTCTCTCGATCGGAAACTTAGAAAAAAAAAAAAAAAAAAAAAAAAAATTTGGATTTTTTCTAAGTACAAAATCGAGAGAGGCTAAAAATCACCTCTTTTTCCTTCTCTCGATCAGACACTTAGAAAAAAAACGGAAAAAAAAAAAAAAAAATTTTGGATTTTTTCTAAGTACAAAATCGAGAGAGGCTAAAAATCACCTCTTTTTCCTTCTCTCGATCAGACACTTAGAAAAAAAACGGAGAAAAAAAAAAAAAAAATTTGGATTTTTTCTAAGTACAAAATCGAGAGAGGCTAAAAATCACCTCTTTTTCCTTCTCTCGATCAGACACTTAGAAAAAAAACGGAAAAAAAAAAAAAAAAAATTGGATTTTTTCTAAGTACAAAATCGAGAGAGGCTAAAAATCACCTCTTTTTCCTTCTCTCGATCGGACACTTAGAAAAAAAAAAAAAAAAAAAAAAAAATTTGGATTTTTTCTAAGTACAAAATCGAGAGAGGCTAAAAATCACCTCTTTTTCCTTCTCTCGATCAGACACTTAGAAAAAAAACGGAAAAAAAAAAAAAAAAATTTGGATTTTTTCTAAGTACAAAATCGAGAGAGGCTAAAAATCACCTCTTTTTCCTTCTCTCGATCGGATACTTAGAAAAAAAAAAAAAAAAAAAAAAAAAAATTTGGATTTTTTCTAAATACAAAATCGAGAGAGGCTAAAAATCACCTCTTTTTCCTTCTCTCGATCAGACACTTAGAAAAAAAACGGAAAAAAAAAGAAAAAATTTTTGGATTTTTTCTAAGTACAAAATCGAGAGAGGCTAAAAATCACCTCTTTTTCCTTCTCTCGATCGGACACTTAGAAAAAAAAAAAAAAAAAAAAAAAATTGGATTTTTTCTAAGTACAAAATCGAGAGAGGCTAAAAATCACCTCTTTTTCCTTCTCTCGATCAGACACTTAGAAAAAAACGGAAAAAAAAAAAAAAAAAATTTGGATTTTTTCTAAGTACAAAATCGAGAGAGGCTAAAAATCACCTCTTTTTCCTTCTCTCGATCAGACACTTAGAAAAAAAACGGAAAAAAAAAAAAAAAAATTTGGATTTCTTTCTAAGTACAAAATCGAGAGAGGCTAAAAATCACCTCTTTTTCCTTCTCTCGATCGGACACTTAGAAAAAAAAAAAAAAAAAAAAAAAATTTGGATTTTTTCTAAGTACAAAATCGAGAGAGGCTAAAAATCACCTCTTTTTCCTTCTCTCGATCAGACACTTAGAAAAAAAACGGAAAAAAAAATAAAAAATTTGGATTTTTTCTAAGTACAAAATCGAGAGAGGCTAAAAATCACCTCTTTTTCCTTCTCTCGATCGGACACTTAGAAAAAAAAAAAAAAAAAAAAAAAATTTGGATTTTTTCTAAGTACAAAATCGAGAGAGGCTAAAAATCACCTCTTTTTCCTTCTCTCGATCAGACACTTAGAAAAAAAACGGAAAAAAAAAAAAAAAAAATTTGGATTTTTTCTAAGTACAAAATCGAGAGAGGCTAAAAATCACCTCTTTTTCCTTCTCTCGATCAGACACTTAGAAAAAAAACGGAAAAAAAAAAAAAAAAAATGTGGATTTTTTCTAAGTACAAAATTGAGAGAGGCTAAAAATCACCTCTTTTTCCTTCTCTCGATCGGACA